>NC_039364.1:138444967-138549934 GCF_003573695.1 Papaver somniferum
ACCCATTCAAAACCAAATCTTCGTAACCCTTGTGGGCCAAAACTGTTTCCGATTGCTCTGACTAAAATGTTAGTTAAGGTACCTACTAGGACATGATTGTGACCTACAGAGACCAAACAAACAGACTTGTTAGAATTAACCCAGACGAACCTATCGAAATTCTAAGTTCTGAGGGAGACAGTCCAGATCAACCAGAAACAATGGGAGAACCCTGTACCCTCAAGGATTATATGTACCCAACTAGAGCCAGTCAACCTTCTTGTATTGTGCTACCCGAGGCTAATGGCCATTATGAGCTGAAATCAAGCACAATACAGATGCTTCCTATTTTTAGAGGTGTTGAGAATGAAAACCCGTACCACCACGTGAGAGAATTCGAGGAAATTTGTGGAACTCTGCGTTTCACTCAAATGTCCGACGAAACCCTAAAGTTAAGGCTTTTTCCTTTTTCCCTGAAAGATAAGGCAAAGGCCTGGCTCTATGCTTTACAGCCTCAATCCATCATGACATGGGATGACCTCATAAAGGAGTTTTTCAAAAAGTTTTTCCCGAACCACAAGACTGCGACAATTCGTCAAAGTCTGAATAGCTTTGTGCAATTAGAAGGTGAGACCTTAGCTAGATACCTGGAGAGATTCAATGAATTATTGCTCCAATGTCCCCATCATGGTTTTGAAAAATGGAGACTTGTGCAAATTTTGTATGAAGGTCTAGATGTGTCCACCCGAACAACGGTTGAGTCGATGTGTAATGGTCTATTCGTAGATAAAACTGCTGACGCGTCTTGGGACTTCTTGATTGAAGTAGCTGAAAAGACGCAACAGTGGGAATCCATCCGTGAAACCAGAAAGATTACATCCGAAGCAAAGGCTTTTAGGATTGAAGCAGATTTCGAGGGAAGAGCAAACATGGCATCAATAGTTAGGAGATTAGAAGAGTTAGAACTACATAAAAATTCAAAACCTTCCACCACTACTCTCCGAGAACATGTCGCTTCGTCTGTTTGTGCCGCTTGTAACGATCCCAACCATCAATTCCAAAATTGTCCCGATTTGCTTGCAGTCCAGGAATCTAGGCTTGAACAGGCACATGCCATGTTTCAAAAACCAGAGCATAACCCTTATTCACAGACCTACAATCCAGGATGGAGAAACCACCCTAACTTTTCATGGTCAAAAGGACCCACTCAAGGAGGACCATCTCAACCCAATCAGAGCTATCAAAACAATCAGGGATATCAGAACAATCAAGGTTATCAACACCCGAGAAACCCTCAACAACAATCAAACTCTCAACAACAATCATATCCTCAACACAATACCGACAAGAGATTATCCACCCTAGAGGAAATGTTCCAGAGTTTGATGCAAAGTCAGAAAAATCTAGATCAAAAGATGGATCAAATATGTGAGAGAGAAAATGGTAAACTTCCGAGCCAACCCCAACAAAATCCAAAGAGGATATTTCAAACAGGCACAACATCCTGCACTGAAACCTCACCCGATCAAATCCATGCCATTACCACCCTCCGAAGTGGTAAAGTCATCGAGAACAACGTGGGCGAACCTAATGAATCTGATACAAATTCCACGCTGTCTCCACAACCCCAGAAAACCAAAGAACCTGAGCAAGTTGGAAAGCCTGACAATTCTACTGCTGTGAATGTCCCTTTGCCAACTCATTCTCCTGTTGCCCCATTTCCTCAAAGATTGATCTATCAACAGAAAAGTACCCATTATAATGAGATGTTAGATCTGTTCAAGAGAGTCAACATCAACATTCCTTTTCTTGAAGCAATCAAGCAAATCCCTGCTTATGCCAAATTCCTCAAAGACTTGTGTACTCAAAAGCGCAAGCTCAATGTGCAAAAACGTGCTTTCTTAGCTGAGCAGGTGAGTTCCATCATTCTGAACTAAACTCCACCCAAGTTTAGGGATCCAGGATGCCCAACAATTTCTTGCACTATAGGAGAACACACGGTCAATAAAGCGTTATTAGACCTAGGTGCAAGTGTTAACCTACTGCCATATTCTGTTTATGAGCAGTTAGGTCTTGGGGAGTTGAAACCAACATCTATCACTCTACAACTGGCAGACCGATCTGTCAAGATTCCTCGTGGAGTGGTCGAAGACGTTTTGATCAAGGTTGACAAATTCTATTTTCCCGTAGACTTCATTGTCTTAGACACTCAACCTGTACAAAACCCAGACTGTCACATTCCTGTCATCTTAGGACGTCCTTTCTTGGCTACGTCCAACGCGATCATTAATTGTCGGAATGGAGTGTTAAAACTGTCTTTTGGTAACATAACGGTAGAATTGAATGTGTTCGATATTAGTCAACAACCTGTGAATCTTGATGATGATGATGTGCATGAAGTTAATATGATTGAAGGATTAATGCAAGATTCATTGACTAACATTCTATCCGTCGACCCCTTTCAAGCATGTATGGAGAACTTTAACCCAGATTCCTATGATGATGCATACTGTAGTGACGTCCTATCTCTGCTCGAATCTGTACCTCAAATGGACGTCACTGAAAGGAAATATGAAGTGGAACCACCCTTACTCTCTGATTCCAAGCTTATTCCATCTATTGTTGAGCCACCCAAGCTTGAATTGAAAACATTGCCTAGTACGTTGAAGTACGCATTCCTAGGTTCTTCTGATACTTTACCCGTCATTATTTCATCATGTTTAGACACGGAACAGGAAAGTAAGCTTTTAGAAGTACTTAAGGAACACAAAGAGGCCTTAGGATGGACCATCTCAGATCTCAAAGGAATTAGTCCCACCATTTGCATGCACCACATTAACCTTGAAGAGAATGCCAAACCATCGAGGGAAATGCAAAGGAGACTTAATCCTAACATGAGAGATGTAGTCAAAGGAGAGATCCTGAAACTACTTGATGCGGGTATCATATACCCAATTCCCGATAGCAAATGGGTTAGTCCCATTCAAGTTGTGCCTAAGAAGTCAGGCATTACTGTAGTTCAAAACGACAAGAATGAATTAGTCCCTACTCGTACAACCACAGGATGGCGAGTATGTATCGACTACAGAAAGTTGAACACAGTAACAAGGAAGGATCACTTCCCGCTCCCTTTCATTGACCAAATGCTAGAACGTGTGTCTGGACACAGTCACTACTGTTTTCTAGATGGCTTTTCCGGTTATAACCAAATTCACATTGCTCCAGAAGATCAGGAAAAAACTACATTCACGTGTCCATTTGAGACGTTTGCTTATAGACGTATGCCCTTCGGGTTGTGTAATGCACCTGCTACTTTTCAGCGTTGCATGATGAGCATTTTTTCTGACATGATAGATAGTTTTCTCGAGATCTTTATGGATGATTTCTCTGTTTTTGGTTCCTCGTTTGAAGAATGTTTGAAGCATCTTGCCCTCGTGATATCCAGATGTAAAGAAAAGAACCTTGTTCTAAATTGGGAAAAATGCCATTTTATGGTGAATTCAGGAATAGTTCTAGGACACATCATCTCAGAAAAAGGAATTGAAGTGGATAAAGCTAAAGTTGACGTCATTCAACATCTACCACAACCTCGCTCTGTGAAGGAGATCAGATCATTTCTAGGTCATGTTGGTTTTTACCGGCGATTCATCAAAGATTTCAGCAAAATCTCCAGACCTCTGTGCAGTCTTCTCTCCAAAGATGTTGCCTTCAATTTCGATGCTGCTTGTGTGAAGGCATGGGAGGAATTAAAAACCCTTCTCACCACCGCTCCTATAGTCCGACCAACCGATTGGAAGCTTCCGTTCGAACTTATGTGTGATGCCTCTGATTATGCTATTGGTGCTGTTTTAGGACAGCGAGTTGATAGACTACCATATGTGATATACTATGCTAGCAAAACCCTTAATGATGCCCAACTCAATTATTCAACTACCGAGAAGGAATTGCTTGCCGTCGTTTTCGCATTAGACAAGTTTAGATCTTATCTGATAGGGTCTAAGATCATCATATACACAGACCATGCGGCTTTGAAGTATCTTCTTTCCAAGAAGGATGCTAAAGCTCGCCTTATTCGATGAATACTATTATTACAGGAATTCGATCTCGAAATCCGTGATAAGAAAGGTTGTGAGAATGTGGTTGCTGATCATTTGTCTAGATTAACTTTAGAGTCTATTGATGAATTTGAGCTGATTAGAGAATCATTCCCAGATGAACAGCTGATGTCTATCTCAGACCTTCCTTGGTTTGCTGATATTGTTAACTACCTCGCTACAGGTAGGATGCCCTCACGTTGGTCGAGACAAGACCGCTCTAAATTCCTGGCTGAAGTCAAACATTTCCTTTGGGATGACCCATATTTGTTTAAGTACTGCCCAGACCAAATCATTAGGAAATGTGTCCCCAACACCGAACAGAAAGATGTGATATCTTTCTGTCATGACCAAGCATGTGGAGGCCATTTCAGTGCCAAGAAAACCGCTGCAAAGATCTTGCAGTGTGGATTCTATTGGCCATCATTGTTCAAGGATTTCCATGATTATTGTGTTGCTTGTGAGCGCTGTCAAAAGCTAGGAAGCATTTCGAGGAGAAACATGATGCCATTGAACCCCATTTTGATTGTGGAGATTTTTGATGTTTGGGGGATAGACTTCATGGGTCCATTTCCCATGTCTGACAGCAAGTTGTACATCCTAGTCGCAGTTGATTACGTTTCTAAGTGGGTAGAAGCCATAGCAACCAGAACAAATGACCACAAGGTGGTACTTTCATTTCTAAAGGAGAACATATTTTCACGTTTTGGTACCCCTAGAGCTATCATCAGTGACGGTGGCTCACATTTCTGCAATAGGCACTTCGAGTTGTTAGTACGCAAGTATGGAATAACTCACAAGGTTGCTACTCCGTACCACCCTCAGACGAGTGGACAAGTAGAAGTTTCTAATAGGGAAATTAAGCACATTCTCGAGAAGACAGTTAACCCGTCTAGGAAAGATTGGTCATTAAGATTGAATGATGCTTTGTGGGCATATAGAACAGCTTATAAGACACCAATTGGCATGTCCCCCTATCGTCTAGTGTATGGAAAGCCGTGCCATTTACCTGTGGAATTAGAACATCGTGCTTATTGGGCAATTAAGCAACTGAACTTTTCTCTGGACGAAGCTGGAATTCAAAGGAAACTTCAACTCAACGAGTTGGAAGAATTGAGAAATGAGGCTTATGATAGTGCCAAGCTGTACAAGCAAAATATGAAGATATTTCATGATAAGCGTATTCTACGCAAATCCTTCACTCCTGGTCAGAAAGTCTTGCTGTATGACTCCCGATTACATCCTTTTCCAGGAAAACTGCGTTCCAGATGGAAGGGTCCGTACCTAGTACGCACAGTTTTTCCTCATGGAGCTGTAGAGCTGGAGGATGTTTCCAACAAGAACGTTTTCAAAGTCAACGGGCAGAGATTAAATCCATTCCTTGAGCCATTTCCACCCGACATTGAAACAACCAACCTGGAGGACCCAGTCTATGTGGACTAAACTGGTCCACTCTTTCCCTAAATAACCAAAAAGTTTTCCAAATCTTTCCCTAAAAACCAAAAATTTTCGTTTTCCCATCAAAACCAAATGTTTCCCAACAAAACCAAATTTTTTCCCAAAAAGTCCAATCCCATTAAAAACCAAAATTTTCTTGTAGATAATGTGTTAGTTAAATTTCCTTTTGTATATATTTTGTGCTCATCCATTGTGACTCCTAATATGATGGATTTTTGCCTTGAAATAACGGAGTTTTAATCGAGATTCTGCCGTACAATCGGGTATTCTCGCTCCTTTTACTCTACTCAGCATGTTCCTCTTCATATATTGTTTTATAATTCTTTCCATATTTTGAAACATTGAGGACAATGTTTAGTTTAGGTTTGGGGGTATAGAGTAGATACCACGATAATATGCCATAATTAAAAACAAAACTCCGTCTTTTTGAAAAATCAAAAATTAAAAAATGAAAAAATGAAAAAACATAAAAAATGGAGCTCATTTACCTTGAAATGTTGACTCTTGTGCAAATATGTAATTATTAGGAGTCTTAGTCTAGATATTTAGGCACCCTGATTCTAGCACAATTCACATAGTGATAAGAAATTTGCACGCGCACGATCTACCAATACATGTATGGCCTCGATCTTCAAGGTGTTTGATAGGAAGTTACGATTGCCAATCACTTTAGAATACTGAACGAAACTTGACTAGATTGTTCTTTGGTTGGTTGGGATAGAAGGTGGAGGTTACATTAAGAAAGACAACCATCGAATTTAACTGGGTGCATCAAAAAGGGCTACCTCTTGCAAAGTGTCATGTAATCTTTTGTTTCCTTTTGTATATGTATCAAAAGTGTTTCCTTCTCAAAAAAAAAAAAAAAAAAAAATATATATATATATCAGAAAAATACAAAAAAATCAAGTATTTATCAATTCCATTCTCTCTTACTCCAAAAATAAAAGAGAGTAGTCAATGTAAATAAGAGTCATGTAAATAGTCATTTTGTTGTTTCATTGTAATAAGCAAGGAGGGTGTATGCCATTGATGTACAACGCGAGTAATTGTGAAATACCTCCAACTCATTCACAATTCTCGTAAAGTCCGGACAACTAGCTAGATTTCGATCTTGGTTCTTAGCCTGAGAAACTATCTCTTGGTGATTAGTAGTCATAACTTCAGATCTTTCTTTACACATGTGTAGATACACTTTACACTCTTATCACATGTCCTTTTTTGTTATCAGTGCTAGGATTGTGCCTTCGATAGCTAGATTGACCTCTCCATTTTGCTGTGAGCTTAAACTGTTTTGCACATGTCACATTTGATGGAATCTGAGCTTATATTTTGACCTAGAACTTTGTAGGTACGTTCTAAGCAAACCTTCACGAGACTTAACTCGTCCAGTAGGGACACTTAGTGGTTTAAAAGGCTTAGTGCATACGCTAAATGCATTCGAGAGACCAGCGACAGTGGTATAGTTAGGATTTCCTTAGTTTTGTTTTACTTGAGGACAAGTAAAATTCAGGTTTGGGGGTATTTGATGAGTTCCAAATATTGTATATGTTTATCCCTTTTTGTTGGCATTTAACTCATCTTTTGTGCATTAATTCTACATTTTATCCCATATTCTGCATTTTCATTGTTTTCAAGAATAAATATTTTTCTTACTTAATTTTGCATTTTTAGGTAATAAATAAAGTCTGGATGACTTGCGGAGCAGAAAAGAGCTGAAGAGTAGTGAAAAGCCGGAAGAAATTACGCAAGGAAGCCGCAAAGAATGGTGCGCACAAGACCAAAAAGCTAGGAATGGGCTCAAGAAGGAAGAATTGTTCTTAAAGAAGATATGGGCTTGGCATACCCAAGGCCCAAAACCCTCACCCAAACCCATTTTCTATATCCAAGCCCGTCTCGAATTTCAGCCGTCAGATCGAAGCATTTCAGCATCCTACGGTCGCTCCTATGCCTGTGCATCAAATCCCGATGATTCCGCTAAACACTACAACACCTAACCTAATCTCGCACCGTAGACTTCGTTGTATTTTACATCCTACGGTCGCTACAAGCTGCTTCTTCCTTATCCGTCCGATCCACCTACCATCTCCATATCCAGCGGCTTCAGCTCGTGGTACACACATCTTGATACACCCGCCTAACACACTAATACTCGAACCCTATGACCTAGCCAAACAGCTCCCTACCCTAACCCATATCGACCTCCACCTTCGTCTTCCTCTCCCCCCTCTCTGCAACAGAAACACCCATTCCACCACCATCACCTCCACCTGCTACTTCCATCATCCATCACTCCTGTCACCACCATCACATCCACCATCTCCATCATTACCCGACACGACCCATCCCCCTAATTCGAAGCGCTTTAACCTCTCTCACCAACTGACCTAGGTGAGGGTTGATAAAACACCTCAAATTAGGGAGCAATTGTAGCAATTGGGAGCAGGAGAAGAACCGAGAGAGGCAGAGAAGACATGGGGCGACGTCAATTCAAAGTTTTGGTGAGTAAATTTCGGAAATTGAAAACCCTAATTTCAATTCTAGGGTTTCGGAAAAATTGGGTGTTTGGTGATATAAATAGAGAGTGAGGTGTGTGTATGGAGGGGGATGCTGGGTTAGCCAGCTTCACTCTTGTAGAGAACTGGACTAGCCAGTTTCTCATTTGTTTTATGTTTACACTGTTGGTTCATATGTTTATCATGTTTTTGTATTTGCTCACCATATGTGTGTTGTTTGAATTGCCTTGTATGATATTTATTATTGTTTACAAGATTAGCATGAGCTAAGTTGCATTGCTGAGGCTCAGATGATGCTTTAGTGCACTGTTAGGTAGTGGAATGCTAGGTTAGAGCCTTAGGATGCATTGTTTTGATTGAGCAATGGGAGAAATTAGTGCTCATAGCAAGCTAATTCTCTTTCCATTCCATTTGTATGCTTAGGATGCATTGTTTTGATTGAGCAATGGGAGAAATTAGTGCTCATAGCAAGCTAATTCTCTTTCCATTCCTTTTGTATGCTTAAGATCCTAATTTCAACCTAGAATTGCATTGTTTAGCTAGGACACAAGGTGGATTCTAAGCCTTAGCTTAGCCACAGCTGAAAACTCCTCCCTGCCCTTGGCTAACAGCCTTGGTTTATTTGGTTTTGTTTCCTGTTAACTGCCACTGTTACCTTCGCTTCATTGTTTTTATTCTACTTCACTGTCACATTTACTTTACTTTCTGTCACTAATTCAGTTACACCAAAACAGCTCAGTTGTGTTTTAACACAACACAAAAATCTCTAGGAAAACAACAATAGCTCCCTCCAAGTCCCTGTGGACAAACCCCTGCTTATTCACTTTCTACTTTAGATCCTGTGCACTTGCAGGTGTAAATATAACCATAGTTTTAGGTTTAATTCCTTAGCTATCAAGTTTTTTGGCGCCGTTGCCGGGGATTGGTGCTGTGTTTTTCTTGTTGTTTTATTAGCTATTTTTGCATTTCACTGCATAGCATTTGCATCTGCATCTGCTTCACTTCATTTGCTGTTGGACCTGCTGTTCTGAACCTGTTTTTCCTCTGCTGGGACGCCACCAAGGAAAAGAACCAAAACCCAACTGGGTTTTTGCAACAATATCAGAGCAGCTGGGCTGTGCTAAAAAGGTAAGCCTAAACCCATTCATTGAGAGAACCCAACCTGTGGGCTTCCAAATTTATTTAATTGTGGGCTTGTAATAATTAACCCAATTTTTTGGGCTTTTTATTTTTCTATTTTGGGTTTGTAATAATTTATTTGTGGGCTTGTATTTATTTTTTGTGGGCTTGTTTAAATTCTTTCATTGGACTTGTATTTTGAACTCTGGGTTTAAACCCAGCTGAGCTTGTAAGCATCAATTGGACTTGTATTCCACTCGAAAGTGGACCTCGAAACCAAAGTTTTAAAACAAACGTCGGGCCTTAACCAACTGGGCCAAATTAAACTTTCAAAATTAAAACTTAGTGTTTCGTGGGCCGCAGCCTTCCATCCATTTCATTAGAGGCTTGCACAGTGGGCTTGCTCCCATACAAAAACCAAATTTTATTTTATTTAAAAAAAAAAAAAAAAAAAAAAAACCTTTTGTTCCTTTTGTATATATTTTGCTAATCCAATTTGATCTCGGCTAAAATATGTTGGATTTTTGCCTTGAATAACGGAGTTTTAATTCTGCTTTCGCCGAAATCGGGTATTCTCTCTCCTTTTACTCTACTCAGCATGTCCCTTTCCATATGTTGCATTTTAATTCTTTCCATATTTTGAAACATTGAGGACAATGTTTAGTTTAGGTTTGGGGGTATAGAGTAGATACCACGATAATATGCTATAATTGAAAACGAACTCCTTCTTTTGAAAAAATTGAAAAATTCCAAAAAAAAATTAAAAAATGAAAAATCATAAAAAAAATGGAGCTCATTTACCTTGAAATGTTGACTCTTGTGCAAATATGTAATTATTAGGAGTCTTAGTCTAGATATTTAGGCACCCTGATTCTAGCACAATTCACATAGTGATAAGAAATTTGCACGCGCACGATCTACCAATACATGTATGGCCTCGATCTTCAAGGTGTTTGATAGGAAGTTACGATTGCCAATCACTTTAGAATACTGAACGAAACTTGACTAGCTTGTTCTTTGGTTGGTTGGGATAGAAGGTGGAGGTTACATTAAGAAAGACAACCATCGAATTTAACTGGGTGCATCAAAAAGGGCTACCTCTTGCAAAGTGTCATGTAATCTTTTGTTTCCTTTTGTATATGTATCAAAAGTGTTTCCGTAGTTAAAAAAAAAAAAAAAAAATCATCAAGTATTTATCAATTCCATTCTCTCTTGTTCCAAAAATAAAAAGAGAATAGTCAATGTAAATAAGAGTCATGTAAATAGTCATTTTGTTGTTTTATTGTAATAAGCAAGGAGGGTGTATGCCATTGATGTACAACGCGAGTAATTGTGAAATACCTCCAACTCATTCACAATTCTCGTAAAGTCCGGACAGCTAGCTAGATTTCGACCTCAGTTCTTAGCCTGAGAAACTATCTCTTGGTGATTAGTAGTCATAACTTCAGATCTTTCTTTACACATGTGTAGATACACTTTACACTCTTATCACATGTTTTTTTTTGTTATCAGTGCTAGGATTGTGCCTTCGATAGCTAGATTGACATCTCCATTTTGCTGTGAGCTTAAACTGTTTTGCACATGTCACGTTTGATGGAATCTGAGCTTATATTTTGACCTAGAACTTTGTAGGTACGTTCTAAGCAAACCTTCACGAGACTTCAACTCGTCCACTAGGGACACTTAGTGGTTTAAAAGGCTTAGTGCATACGCTAAATGCATTCGAGAGACCAGCGACAGTGGTATAGTTAGGATTTCCTTAGTTTTGTTTTACTTGAGGACAAGTAAAATTCAGGTTTGGGGGTATTTGATGAGTTCCAAATATTGTATATGTTTATCCCTTTTTGTTGGCATTTAACTCATCTTTTGTGCATTAATTCTACATTTTATCCCATATTCTGCATTTTCATTGTTTTCAAGAATAAATATTTTTCTTACTTAATTTTGCATTTTTAGGTAATAAATAAAGTCTGGATGACTTGCGGAGCAGAAAAGAGCTGAAGAGTAGTGAAAAGCCGGAAGAAATTACGCAAGGAAGCCGCAAAGAATGGTGCGCACAAGACCAAAAAGCTAGGAATGGGCTCAAGAAGGAAGAATTGTTCTTAAAGAAGATATGGGCTTGGCATACCCAAGGCCCAAAACCCTCACCCAAACCCATTTTCTATATCCAAGCCCGTCTCGGATTTCAGCCGTCAGATCGAAGCATTTCAGCATCCTACAGTCGCTCCTATGCCTGTGCATCAAATCCCGATGATTCCGCTAAACACTACAACACCTAACCTAATCTCGCACCGTAGACTTCGTTGTATTTTACATCCTACGGTCGCTACAAGCTGCTTCTTCCTTATCCGTCCGATCCACCTACCATCTCCATATCCAGCGGCTTCAGCTCGTGGTACACACATCTTGATACACCCGCCTAACACACTAATACTCGAACCCTATGACCTAGCCAAACAGCTCCCTACCCTAACCCATATCGACCTCCACCTTCGTCTTCCTCTCCCCCTCTCTGCAACAGAAACACCCATTCCACCACCATCACCTCCACCTGCTACTTCCATCATCCATCACTCCTGTCACCACCATCACCTCCACCATCTCCATCATTACCCGACACGACCCATCCCCCTAATTCGAAGCGCTTTAACCTCTCTCACCAACTGACCTAGGTGAGGGTTGATAAAACACCTCAAATTAGGGAGCAATTGTAGCAATTGGGAGCAGGAGAAGAACCGAGAGAGGCAGAGAAGACATGGGGCGACGTCAATTCAAAGTTTTGGTGAGTAAATTTCGGAAATTGAAAACCCTAATTTCAATTCTAGGGTTTCGGAAAAATTGGGTATTTGGTGATATAAATAGGGGGTGACGTAGAGGGTTAGAGGGGGATGATCTCTGGACTAGCCAGAAAAACATTTGTTCTGTTTTATGTCACAATTTCAATTTCAGTTACTGCATGACAGTTGATAGTGAATGTTATATGATGTTTTGATTTTTATCTTCAATGTTGAGAATGTTGTTTCATTTATCATATATTATGAATGTTATTGTTGTTATCATGTGTAGTATGAGCTAATTAGCAACAAGCTAAGGCTTTGATGAAGCCTTGGTGCACTGTCAAATGGTAAATTGCTAGGATAGGATGCCATATGCTTGTTTTTCTTGTGCATTGGGAAGAAAGCAGTGTTATGATTGCTTGTGATTGATTGTGCTGTCAAAAGGCAGTCAATACTAGGGGTATTTCTGTTAGCAAGCTGTTTTTCTTTCCTTTCTATTGTATGCATAGGACTCAACTCAACCTAGGAATATGCTATTTGATTAGGACACAAGGTGGAATCTAAGCCTTAGCTTAGCCACAATTCCTTTCTTCAGTCATTTACAATTCCTGCTCTGCTTTTATTCACTGCTTAGTTACATTCCTTTACTGTTTTGCTTAGTTCTTGCATTTTGAAGCCTATTGTGCACTGAAGTCAGTGCACAAACTCACATCTGCCCTTGGCTTCCAAGCCTTGGTTCTTAGCTGTTTTCTTTGCTGCTTTGCTTTACCTTGCTGCTTTGGTTCTTTACTTCTGCCACTTTGTATGCCATATTGCTTTGTCTTGCTCACTGTCTTCATTGTTAGCTTAGGTTTCTCTTATAGTGCTCCCACTCCCTGTGGACTTTCCCCTGCTTTCCTTCTATTCTATAAACTTGGCCTTGTATACTTGCAAGTTTCTGTGTGTTTTCCATTGGCACACCAGTTCCTCCGGGACATTTCTGGGATGCTTCCGGTGCATTTCTGGGGTGCCTACGATACATTTCTCCGGGGTGTAAAACACTGCTTTTTGAGCCCATTTCGCCGCAAGGGCTTATTTCTCTAAAAATTCCTACAAAGACATAAAACAACACAATAAATACAAAATTTATCACTAACAATACATACAATAGAGACATATTAGACACATAAATGCGTCTATCAACACCCCCAAACTTATTATTTGCTAGTCCTCGAGCAAATTTATTCTAGAAAGGAAAATCATTTGAACCCCTAGGTGGCCCTAGTGGCGGAGTGTTGAGTCCGGAGGGTTTACCAGAGTTGTACCCACAAAACCTTTACTCCATACCCTAGCTATCTACGCAAAACCTTGGAAAGCACTAAAGAACCTCCTTGGTTGGCATACAATTATTGACTCTAAGAGGAAGAACCCTGATGCGAAATTCCAATTGTTGTACACGACTTTGCACTCAAGCATACTAAAATTCATATAAGTGACAGAGCTCTACTAAGATAGTTTCACGATGGACATCATACTCGGAGTCAGACTAATCACATGAAAAGATTAAGAAGATGGAAAAAGAAAAATGTAGATGGTTGAAAAGCGAACGGTGTTTCCCATATCTGTATGAAGGCCTCTGCCAAGATGAACCTAACCTAAATGACTGAGATACCGGTCTGACTAATATTAACACACTGGCATATACAAGGGAACCAGTGGTTAATAATCCTAACTCTAGGTCAACAAAACTGGCATATACAAGGGTACCAGTGGTCGACTTTATTAAACACACATTTATTTAAGAACTAACAACATGATTGGACCTTGTGGACCGAAGCGCATGTTTCTTGTCAGCAGATTACATGGTGATTCCCGTGGATCCTGCATTCCACGCTTGTTTAGGCGACGGAGACAGGGAGAACACACACATATTGCTATCCAAGTGTTAGTATTTATTCCGATTGGTCTATTGGTCTGGTCTAATTTTTTTTGAAAAGGTAACTCAGTAGAGCTTTGATACCCAAGGCCTCACCGCATTAGAAGGCGGCGCAGTCACGCATTCAACTCACAGAAACCATCATGAACTTTGAATTGTGCTTAAAGAGCAACCAATATTTTTCGAACGAGTTTCTTATTAAGCTCGTTACCCTATAGGTCTCGTTCTAGTCAAAATTTTAGGCTTAGGATCGCGTTTGGTTTCGTTTTCCTAAGGCGGGCAAGAAGAGAACGGTGATGAAATCCGAACCCTTATCTTGTATTGGCCAGACCTTTCCCTTTACTAGGAATTTAAAACAGCCGTATTCAAGTCCTCAGCATATATTCACCTTAAGGCAAACAGTAAACCCGCTTGCAGGAGATTCGCGGGTGTTTAGAAGTTTACCTCCCGTACCAGACGGGCGAAGAACCGTTGTAGTCGACTCGGGCCACTGACTCCGGTGTCAGTGTGCGAACCCGAGGGGCCGAGACGATATAGTAATCGTCGTCCTTCCCTGCAAACAGTTTGTATTTAAATTTTTTTTTTTAATTTATAACCCTTCCGTAGGGTTTTAAAAATAATGTCCAATGTTCAATGTCCGGAAGAAAAAAAATAATGTCCAAAAATAAAAGATTACAAAAATAAAAACTTTAATTACAGTTTCTAAAAAAAAAAATTAATAAAAAAAAATCTAAAAAATAATAATAAAAAAGAAGTCCTTCATCTTCTTTCCGTTCTTTTTGCTTTAAGCTTTGCTCCTAGTCTTTATGAAATCGCCAAAAATCTTTGACAACTTCTTCTTCTTCTTTTTCTTTTCGATCCAAGCCTCAAAACCTGTATCACATAGACAAATACCCAAAGAACGTAAAAAAGAACAAAGAAAAATAAATCTAAAAAAAAAATTCTACCTAAACACAATTCCCCGGCGGCGCCAAAACGGTTTACAACAGTGTTTGCGACACATATAGAGCGTTCAAAAAGAACGATACAACAGAAGTGATGTTGTTCCGAAGTCAGAGAAAGGAATTGAGTATTGTCGCAATTAAGCGACACTAATCAACGACTGTCCCTGAGGGTATTATGTTCTTCGTGTTCTTCCTTGCACCAGCAGCAAGCTTTTCTCCTGCGTGACTTTCTTTCGATTCTTCTCGGCTCCTAAACTCTCTCAAAGACTCTCCCAAAGACTCTCCAACTCTTCTAAACTCTTTAGCCTTGTATTTATAGTGTTTTAGAACAAAAATATCCGACCATAACACCGTATAATCTCCCATTAATCCCGTCATTGCTCGCTGCCCATATTTAACAATAATTTCCATTTTTGGCTTATACACACGTAAACTTTGATCCTGCACGCTCTAGTTAACCTTCCTCACGCCTCCGAAGTCATCGAACTCCTCCAAAACACTCCATGCATGGCAAACACACAATCAAACTCGTGTTACAGGACACGTTGCTCTGTTTTGAGCTCGTGACTCAAACCAGGATTTCCAGCCAATTCCGATCGAATCCGATGCCCACAATGTGTTCCCTATCCCATATCACAACTTCCCACCAAATTTCAGCGATTGAATCACACTAAAACACCTTCATTTTATCGATCACAAATCTGCCAGTTTTGAATATATTTTTCCCGCCAAAAAGCAGTTTTTGAATTTAAAGAGAAGATGGATGCCCCTTAACCAAAGCTTGGGTGCGAATAGCAATTGGGTGGAAATAATAATTTTTGGGTGGAAATAGTAATTTTTATGGGTTCCTCCGGGACATTTCTGGGATGCTTCCGGTGTATTTCTGGGGTGCCTACGATACATTTCTCCGTGGTGTAAAACAATGCTTTTTGAGCCCATTTCGCCGCAAGGGCTTATTTCTCTAAAAATTCCTACAAAGACATAAAAGAACACAATAAATACAAAATTGATCACTAACAATACATACAATAGAGACATATTAGACACATAAATGCGTCTATCAGCAGGATACTACACACTTGATTCCCTTAGCTGATCTCACCCACAACTAAGAGTTGCTACGACCCAAAGTCGAAGACTTGATAGACAAATTTGTTTCACACAGAAAAGTCTATAGGATTGAATAAATCTGTCTCCCACAGAAATACCCAAGAGTTTTTTTTCGTCTTTTGATAAATCAAGGCGAACAGGAACTAATTGATAACCCGGACTTATATTCCCGAAGAACAGCCTAGTATTATCAATCACCTCACAATAATCTAAATCGTATGGTAGCGAAACTAGATATATTGTGGAATCACGAACACTGAGACGAAGATGTTTGTGATTTATTTTTATCTTGCTCTATCGGAGATATAATCTCAAGCCAATTATTCAGTTGAACTCGTACGATAGAAAATGGCAAAATCAGATCGCTCAACTACAAGAAAAGTAGTTTTGTCTGGCTTCACAATCCCAATGAAGTCTTTCAGTCGTTAACCTACAGGGTCTCGAGAAGAAACCTAAGGTTAAAGGAGAATCGACTCTAGCAAACCAACTAGTATCACACAGAGGTGGGGATTAGTTTTTCCATATGCTAGATGTCTCCTTTATTTAGTTTTCAAATCAGGATTTGCAATCTAAGTTACCTAGGTAACAAAACATTCAATATTCACCGTTAGATGAAAAACCTTATTCAACCAAGCTAATATCTTTCAACTGTTAGATCGAAATTTAGCTTGTCACACACACAAATGAAATGCATTGATTTAGGTTTGAGTAACCGTACCTAAACGTGTACACTTAGTTGCTTCACAAATAGTTAACCAGTGGTTATTCATATGAGCACTTTCATATTAACCGTACTCATCTTTCTCATAACTAGTTCAAATGACTCATAAGAACTAGTTGATAGAGTTGTTCAATTGCTTACGTCTTTATTCATAGACACAATTGAAACAAAATCGGTTTGATCCACTTGAATCAATTCATGAACAATATAGCTACGGTTTGCAAAGATTGCATTCTTTATAATTTATTGTTTTAAGTTCATGAACTACCGATTTGAGATATCACCAGCTTGAGTACGCGTACTGGTATGCATATCTTAGCTATCGGAATTGAGTTTACAAACTCAGAAGCAATTTTCGGTTCGAAAACTTCCATGGATACACGTACGGGTACGCGTAACTGAGGTGACTGGTTTACAAGTTTGCAAACTACAAACTCAGCAGAAATTTTCGGTGGAAAACTTCCGCCAGTACGCATACCCAACCTGTCTCCTTCACCAATACCGCATGCACACATATGCACACACTTGGCTTCCGATACATGGATTTATACACTAATGTGCGAACACACTGTATATGCTCATATGCATAGATGGTAATCTCAACTATACATTTCAACCATTGAAACATTCTTCTATAATATTATAACAATCGTTATTCACGACTGTCGTCATCAAAACTATTTTCAAGATTGAAACGTTATCATGACTTTCGTCACGAGTAAAGATGAAAATGGTTAAAGCAAAAGCTTATCAACACATACTTCGAGAAAAAGATAGGCGAGTAAAGTCGGCTCGAAATAACAAATGTGTATGTATGAAAACTATCATACTTAAATGACTTTGTCTCAAGAATAAGAGATAAAATATACTTTTGAGTGATAGATAAGTTCAAGTCTCCACATACCTTTTAGTCGGATGAAGTTCCACCGGTTCCTCGAGTAGTTCTTCGTCTCCGTAAGATGATCGCCATGGAGTCTGGAGCTTCAACTACACTTGACTATCCTAGACCGAGACTTAGTCATAAATAAACTAAAAATCAATACATATAGTTTCGATCACTAATATTGACAAACATGCTTGAGATAGCAAACATGCGAGTTCGACCGAGCTATGCTCTAACAATCTCCCCCTTTGTCAATTTTAGTGGAAAAACTATCAATACATATGGATTACAAAATAGATAAAAACTTTGTAGCTTCTCGTCCACATGCTTGATCTCCTTGGTGCTTCAACATTACTCGAAATCTTCGTCACTTCCAAGTAATCCAATGATTCCAAAGGTTGTAAGTTTAGCATCATCGTTGTTAAAGTTCCGTAGCCATAATAATGAAAAAACAAATACTCTAGATCATTGTTATACAGTGTCATAGTATTATTACACAACATCAAAGTTCTCATATCATATCTTCGACAACAATATTATGGTGATATGTATCGCTCTACCTTAGTCAATACTTCGTCTCAACACGAAAACCATTCCCCCTTACATAATGATCCGTAAAACACGTAAACCATATGTATTTGTAGTGTGAACTACATATTAATTCTCCTCCTTTTTGTCAATAAAATTGGCAAAGATACGAAAGCGGGATCCTAATGAAATTCTCATGGAGACACTTCAAGACCAAAGAAAATTACATATCAATTTTGTTTAGATGCAATCATAAAGCCGAAGCTAAATGCATTCATCACGGGGTCTATAAAGATACAAGATAACTCCTCAAATATTCCACAGCCGCACTCCCCACAAAGATATGGAAATCAAGCGCAAGTTCAAAAGAACTCTCCCCCATTTGATGTCATTCCCGAAAGAACAACAAGAACGACCTTACTTTTACAAGAAAAGAAGGATTTTTTTGGACATCAAAAACCACAAAATGATTTTGTATCCAAAAATTCTCAATTAAACTAACCACAAGAGAATCCATGATCAATTTAATCGGAATACACAACCAATATAACCACAAACGAATCTATGGTTAGTTTAGTTGGAATGCTCACACAAGAAAACTTATGGAACCACACAATCATTGTTATAAAAAAAGGTGGTGTTTGTCTCCTTGATCAAAGAGTCAATTGGTGGACAGGATTCACCAGTGAGGATCATCTGGTGGTCCTTATCTTTTAGATTTCGTTTGACTTGGACAACTGGGAATGACAGGAGGCCACACTTATTTAAAACGAATGGGAGAAAAAAAAGAAAATAAAACGGGATGTTCCGTTACATGAGGGGGTCTGAGTTAACGAAATAAGGGTGGATGATACTCGAGGAGTCTTATTCTTCCGCATATTTTGCAAGGTTTTTCTGATTGTTTGCTTATTAACAAGATTATTATTTATCTTATCGTCTGCTTCCTTGACTAAATTCAATTTCTTCTCCTAGCTCTCGGTTCTTACGAACCCTAAACCTAAAATCCCGTTCTTTTGTTTTAATTTGTCTGGTTTCTTTTGTTTTAATTTGTCTGGTTTCTTTTGTTTACTTTTGTTTGATTGTTCCCTTATTCACTGCAGGGGATGATGTTAGATCAATCTTAAGATGTGAAATTTACTGTCTCAAATAGGTACTATTTCTAAATTTTATCATTCCATTAAAACTTGAACCCTGTTAACCCTGCAAATAAGTCTATCCCATCTTAGTCTGTTGTTGTTGTTTCATTCATTATTATTAGGGGTTTTATAATTAGGTTTTTCTTATTGCATTCTAACTTTTGAAATTTGATAGGGCTAGAAGAAGTATGAGTTAGATCTTTCGAAGTTAGAGAAGATCAAAATCAACCAACTATATTAGTCCGTCTATTGATGATGTTGTTTCTCTTCTTGGTGTTGTTGACCTGAAGGCCAAAAAAATCTTTGGGGTTGTGCTGAAATAATCCCTGAATCCAAATCAGAGGTCAGTTATGATTATATGATTTTGATTTGTTTGTTTCTTCAGTTTCAGATTGTCTTTGAATTCTGTCAATGAGTTTAGTTGCAAATTTTTGGGTAATTGAATTCTGTTTTTGTAGATAGATTAACAACTAATGACAATATCAATCAATATTTGAGGCAGAAGCTTTTTTGGAAGCTTCTGTGCAAGTTGGAAGATGTATCAGATTCCACAAAGAGGGTAAACATTTTGAACGTCTTGAATGATTTATCCTTGAGAGATTCTACTAATTAAGTTTCTCTGTACCTGCCTTCATGATTTCCATCGACTCACTGCCGCTAGCATTTGGTGCAGCTATTTAATTTTTGTAAATAGAAAACTTATTTAGTGCAGTGGTTATTGTACTCACTTTCATTTGGTGCAGCTATTTTTTTGGCTATATGATGATGGAGACATTCTTTGTATGAGTAATGTAATCCTTTTCCGTGGCTTCTCAAACCCTATGTAGATCTCAACAGATAAGCCCAGTTAACAATTACAAGGAAATTTATAGACGAGCCTTACCAGTGGTAATCCCCAGGTAGAAATGGCAGATTGAAAATGGGCACACTTATGTTTGTTTTTGTATGTGATGGTTGATGATATTAAAGAAAGTTCAGATTTTTCGGTATGAAAATACTGCGGTTGGTAGTAGGTACGAAAATTCTCTTTGATGAAATATAGCACCTACCTCTCTAAATATCTCTCTTTCTCCATAATTGAAAAATCTAATCTCTTTATTCCATTTCCCATGTTATCTTTGTTTACTATCGTCACTGTGTCTATTAGGTTTGAATGAAAAGTCGTCTACCATTTTTGCTTATTGTTTCATGGTCACTAAGACTTAAATCTTATCATGTGTTCATGTTATAAAATTAATTGTTACGTTTACAGTTCACTATGCTGATGATGCCTATTCTATTCGTACCAGGTGCAAGTATGCATACATTGAACATCAATTGTAGTTTCCAGTTTCCACTGCCAACCTACAATATTGCAGTAGAAGAGTCAATCGTTATGCTGAGAGCATCACAAAACCTGCTCCAAAGGCTAAGGCTTATAGTTGATGCATACAATGCATTCTACATAGTAACCGTCCAACTGCAAATTCGACGGTGCGAAGCTGTTTCGAGACATTGGTCAGTATGCTTGAGTTGAACTCTTTTTAAAACTATGAATTATTATTGGGTACTTGGGTTAGTAAATAATGGTTTTCAGAACATTTCTACAAGTCGTCCACAAGCAAGATTTATTATCACAGTATGTCAAAATGCCTTGGTGCACTTCATTGATCAAAATATATAATCCATCAATAATCTAAAAAAGAGTTTTAAACAATGAAGTTTAAAGTGCGAAGAGTTTTGAATTAGGCCAGTTTCAAGATTGTTGTCCCTTGGCAACAATTCAAACTTCAAAACAGCAGATTTTGAAAATTGGTCTTCATACTGTTGGTAGTTCCTCCCAACTTTGCACTCATAGACAAAAAGTACTTGCTATGAACAAGCCAGATCGACATATTTATTGATTGGACTCATTGTCATACTATTGACTATAGGCATATTTTTAGGGTACTGTTATACACAAAAATCTAACATGTTGTTGATCAGTAATGATGTGGATATATACTTGATCTGGCTTATCGATTGATTTCTCATCATTTTGGCGGAGAAAAAGACGCTAGCTTGACAGTTCCGTATCAAACATGTGATTTGTACCAGCTGATATTATGATAGTTTCACATTATTATGGCATAACTCATTCTTCCAAATTCTCTGAAAGTGGAAGCCAGAACTGCATGTTGTTTGCAGTATTATTTGAAGTTCCGTTGGTGGTTACTCTTTTGAGCATAAAAAAATGCTTACTCTTTTGAGCATTACTCTGTGTAAAGAAAGATTACTCTTTCGAGAATGACTCTGTACAAAAAATTAAGGTACTTACAAATGGTTGAGAAATTTGTATGTTTAGTTAATGCAGTATATCGTAAAAGACTTTTTTTTTAGCTACGGGTTATGCAAAACTAAACTGATCCAAGGCTCTGATATATTTTGTGATCATACCGTCTATGTTATATAGACGGGGGTGGGTCCCACCGCACCGAATATGGGCCCATCCCAATTACAGTAAGGGAGAATCCACCGGATTTCTCCCGGTCAACAAATCCTTCCGAAAACCGAATGACTTTTTCAAGTACGGAGATAGTATTATTTATGTTAATATTTTAGTAGTATTTAATTTTTTTTGCTTAATCATCAAATTTCATTAGATCAATAATCGTCAAATATTTACATTATGCAACCATTACTGGGAAGGCAAAAACAGAAACTAAAATATATGGGCACCATTGCTGGGCAGTCCAATATCGAGTTATGTTCAACATTCCAGGAAGAAAATATGTTAAACATTTCATGAAGAAAACCGGTAACAAAAAAAACAATGCCAAACTATTAAACAAGTCAATAAAGTCCCATTTTGTTGCACCATGTGCTAACAACAACCAAAATCGGGGCTGTTACAGCGTGGGTCACATTGCACCATTTATTATATTTCGCGTTTCTCATGTTGTTAATTCTCACTATGTTTTGTTTTGAGAAAAGTCACCATTTGTTAGTCTTTTTGATCGGAATTATAAATTGATTTATTAATTGCATAAAGTTTGATATTGATTATGTTTTATGGAGTTCGAATTAAAATCGTTCAAATTTATTTCAATTAATTGAATTAGGGTTTTTATGATGTGAACTCTCGATAGGTGAAATACGACTTAGTAGATGGCATTTTCTAGGAAGAGTCTACATAGTTAGGAAACTACAATGAGATGCACCACTGTTGAACAAGTAAAGTACAAGGGATACTGCTGCGAGTTATTCCCAGTTTAGCATGGGGTATTGCTATTTTCTCGATATGTACTGTGGAGTCATGCCCACCAAGTTGGATTGTCTAATTGCAGACCAACAAACAAGAATAGGCCAAATTGATGGTTACTTTAATTAAATATAGTGTAGAAAGCTGAGCTTGAACCTGCAATTATTTGCGAAGAGCATAGAATTGTGGTTAATTTTACCGCTCCATGCTTAAAATCTTTGTAAACAAATTGTGAGTTTAGTTTACGGTGAACTCCTCTTTGTTCAATATATTTGATATACATGGATGTCACGAGAGTATGTTTACTTTGTCTGCTGGAAAGATAAAGGGCTACTTGAATAATTATTAAGTGCTAAGTTTTGCAACAGGTAATAGTAAAACTTATCAGATTTCGAGGGATCCAGCACAAAGATAGGATTATGATCGGAACAAGAATTGTAATTATATTTAGGTACAACGAAACAATTAAATTTTTTGTACAAATGGAAAGATATGAGCTGTGTTTCTCTTTTACTGTTGTTTTCTTACATTATGTTCTCTGTTGCCGCAGTTAAACGTCATTATCGGGAAGCACAGCGGAAGATACTCCCCGTTTAGGTAAAACTAAATTAGAGACACCTGTAAAAACTTTATTACTTTACAAATTGAAAAAATAATGATTCTATTCTGTTGTCCTTTGGTCTGTCGATAGTCTAGAAGTATGTTGATGGTCTAGAAGTTGATGATCATGGTTCGTATGAAAAACTTGAGTATAAAAAACTAAATTGGACAAATCAAACTGAAAATAGAGAAACCTGTAAAAATTTAATGACTTTACAAATTGCAAAAATAAATTGATTCTATCCTTTTGCCCCTTGGTCTGTCGATGGTATAGAAGTTGAAGTTCATGTGTTATGGTTTCGTATGGAAAACTTGAGTATATATAAGTAAAGATGAAGCATCGATTGGGTTTGCAGGGAACTAACCTATGTAAGTGGTTTGTTTGTAGGTTGGGTATGATTCACGGGGATAATACGTGGTTAGATTAATTTGCAGTATCCTAGCATTTTTTTTCTGGAAGATATAACAAACCCTTCATCGGCACAAATACAATTTTCTTCCCATCATGTACAGTTCATCTTCTTTGTCCACTGCATACTGAATATACCCATCTTCTCCATCTGATGTTTGCTTTGTTTAAATTGGTTATTTCTTTTTCCAAATATTCTAAACCACTAAACCGCTATAGATATTTTACTTATATGTTACTCTACTTTCATTATATACTAGATTTATGCCCGCGCTATGCATCGGGCATGTTTTTTCTTTAAACCTGGTGTGCACGGGGCTTTGCCCGTTCCATAACAATGTATTTTTGATTTGGTGTGTGCAGCTTTTTCGCACCGTCCCATGACGATGTATTTTTGATTTGGTGTGGTAGTGAAAATACATTAAATAGGTGGAAAATATGTGTATACTTTATTTTATTTTTTTCTTTTAACTTGACATGCGCGGAACTAAAACAACTATAACTTAAGGATGCCTCAAAATTGGATGCCATAAAACATGAGTGTCTAGAAATGTCCCGTAGCTTAGAAACAGTGAGCACATAAAATAAGTGAACATTAACCTCATGAAGAGGTGAGTAATATTTCACACAAACCTTAAGGCAAGTGCCACTTGGTGGCTAGGAAAAGTAGATGACCTAATCCATCTCGCAAAGATCCACCAGATATCTTATAAAAATCACTTTTTGACCAACACATATATCAGTTAATTTAGAAGATGTAGATTAAAGTAAAACTTTAGTTCTATCTTGCATGCATCATAGACTTTGAGCAGAAGTGATACCACCTCCTTTCTTAACCCAACAGTTTCCGGCAGCAAAATTAATTCTACTTCTCTTTGCAAAAATGCACACCTGACTGTATCTTCTTCTTAACACAGAAGGCACATTGCAAATCACGAAGGGGAACATCCTTCAGGTGTGATCAAGATATTTGAGACGATAGTTCTTTTTGCAATTCAACATGAAAAATAATTCTGCTTTATGCTAACCGCAAAAATAACATTTGCAGACCAACCGAATATAGAAAGAGAAGCTAAATGGACCCTTCAAATAAACTGAAGTTATAGTCAAAACATCAAGTCGTGCTTCTAGACAAACTGAAGTTGTACAAACAATTCAAGTCTTGCAATGTGCCCTCTGTGTTAAGTAGTAACACTTAATATGAACGAAATAATTGCAAAGAAGCCTGATTTACCGGAAAAGGTTGAAAAAAAATATATATAAGTAATAACTTAACAGGAACGAAATAATTGAAGAAAACAACTACTGATTTACCGGAAGAGATTGAGACACAAAATATAAGACTTTAAAATTACTTTAAAATTAATTGGTGAAGGCAACGGATATGGAACCCCAGATCTTGCTTTAAGATACCATGCAAATTGGAATTCCCGATATACGAAATTCCAATAATATGATTTCCTCTTGTACCTCTGCATAAAACAACTTGTTTTTGTTGTTTTTATGACCTCAAGCGAGATAATTCAAAGACCGGAAAAAGAAAACCAACCTTGCAAAGCTGTCCTAGGGTTAGGCCAAAACCATCTTCGGACGAACCGTTGGATACTATAGGAAAAAAGAAAGACGTACAAAGCAATTGTATATAAAAGGGATGAATGCACCTTGAGTCTTGAGACATCAGAGATGACACCAAGAAAATCACCAAATACACACACATAAGCGATGAAAAAAAAAAGAAAAAAAAAAGGATGGATTCTAAGTTTAGGGTTCGTACCGAGAGCCAAGAGAGAACACACTGGATTAATCAGGGAAACAACTGATTTTAAGATAACATACATCTTGGTGTTAAGATTAGGAAACATATTATTAATGGAATCATAGATATATATCAGGAAACCCAAGGAACGGATGGCCGGATATATCTCTAGCAAAAGAGCGAAAGTAAAGACAACGTTTGTCGGTATTTTTGGTTCATTGCCTGAGGGAACGAAGTTTTGGTGCCATCACGGTTCATGAAACTATAAAATTGGTCGCGGTAGAATTTGGTTTTCTTTTTTTAATATTTTTTCTCTTGTTTTTAAACTAATCATATATTACCAAGTGTCCTCACCAAAACGTTCGTTTCACAAAACTCAAAAAAGACATATTTCAGCTAATAGGAAGCGAGGGTTTCCTCACCGTTCAACGCGAGAGGTTTATTTGTCTAGGCCTTTAAGTCTTTAAATATGCATCACTTGACTGCATATGTTATATACGGTGAATAAAAATGGGATCCCATGGACGTTGAAGGATGCAATTAAATTGAACCACTATCTTAGCTTAATTGGTAGAGGACATGCTTTTCAACCATGTAGTTGTGGGTTCGATTCCCACAGATGGCATAGCAGTGACTTATTATGTTTGTAGACAGTGTTGTTCTATAGGCAGTCACCGTTGCGACCATTTCCTCTACTTCTTCAAACAGGTGAAACTTCAACTTCATTTGCTTTCCTTAGCTCTCAGTTTCTATCCAACAGCTCACAGGAAGAGGCTTAGAGGGAAAATGGACCAGTTCTTATAATGGAATTGACTGTTTTTTTCCCCTAATTTTATGAATGTTTGCAGGGTTAGGGAAAGTGATAAGTGCCACAAGGAGAAAAGGGAGATGATTTCAACATGTTCTCTTCTTGAATATAAGGAGAATCTACTACCAATAGTCCTTCGTTAAGGTTCTTCTTCTCTTCTTATCTTTCTACAAGGAATAAAGAATAACTTGGAAAGCTTTCCTTATAGCCTTATAGTGATTGAAAATAGGCGTCAACTCCTGAACCAGTATAGAAGCCCGCAGTTTGTTCTTTTCTTAATGGCGTTACGGTCCTAAGTTTGTCATTTAAAATATACTTAGATATTATGTGTGCATCGGTTAGTTTTATTGATTTATCGTCTGATTGTGGAGCTTAGGCATGGACATCATGAAGAGGAAAACTCCAGTTACAGTCCTACACCAATCTTTTTCTTCTTCTTTGTTTTCCCTTTTCTGAATTCAAGGATTTCATTAGGGATTCTACGGAAAGATACTTGAATCAACTTGAATTTTTGTGTTGGCAGGAATATGGTTCTTTTTTGTCTTTCTAAAATTGTTCCTAAAATCTAGAAGTTCTTAGAGATATTTTGTGTTTGATGATACTCTGTTTTTGGTTTGGTTGGTGGCTACTTATTGTTACAAGTTTTCCTTTGGCAATCAGCTTTGGATTCTTCGATTTGTAGAATTACCGTCGAGGCTCAGTCTATTGCTTAAACTGGGCTTTACTCAATCTCAATGTGAGTATATTCGGTGATTTTTCTCTTGATACTCAATTTAACTTGAATATCTGAAATCAGTGGCGGAGCTGGAAAATCAAGGTTGGGTGGCTTGAAAACTTAATTGCATTGCTGGGGGTGGCTTAAGCCTATGGTTTAAGCATGATTTTTTTTGGCCAAACTTAAAACCATGGTAAAAATTAGGTTTTTTCTGGACTTTGGGCTGGCTAGTTTGTATGTAGTTCCTCCACTGTCTGAAATTGTTGATTTTTTTGTGTATTATGTCTATGGTTCAATGCTGATCTTTATTCTTTCTTTTTTTCTTTTCGAAATAGAAATCAACAATTGTGCCGAGTGGGCTGCAGATAGAAGCAATAGAAACTAATATGATGAAAGTTAGTCCGATTGTTCCGGTTTTGGCTTTGGTAAGATTGTGTCTACATCTTTTAAAAGTAAATTTGCTTGATTTAAATACTTGTTTACTGAGAAATTAGAAATAGGATACTGTTTCTTTAATTTTTTTGAAAGTTCCATTGTTGTAGTAGTTTATAAGGCCTTATTTGTGAGTGTATATACATTTTTAAAGCATGATTTTTCATGTATTACCGTCGATGTTTTTCAAATGCCAGGAATCATTATTGTTAGAGGTAGTATACCTGAAAACAAATGCCTTAAGAAATTTTTTCAAATGATTTCTTTTTCCGACTTTGGTCATCGAAGTCTTCATGAAGGGGGCATGGAGCATTCGTGTAGAGTTTCCAGATGCATATTCATACGAATCTTTATTGGATTCCTGAACAAAAAATTCACTCCAACGTTGATGATTTGTGAGAAAACTTACTCTTCCAATTCCAACAGTTCATTTTAGTTAACTGTATTGAATATAATTTATAATTGGATCATCTTATCGCATATCCGACAACATGATGAGAAGATTGCCATCTTCGTAGCGACAACCAATATCCAATGCTTACAAGTCTTGCTAGCTCAGTCTATTCACTAAGTTGATTGAGAAGAGGAACGTTGAAGACTTGATCACCAACATTGTCTTGGTGGTGTTGGTGGTGATGCAGTTGTTTCTGCTTGCTGTTGTTGCACAGAAAGCCGAGTAGAAAGTAAAAATTATGTGTTTTTCAAAAATTTATTTTCCCTATTGTATTATGCGAATTCTTTTGTTTCTTAATGCATATATACTGCGTACGTTGACTTTATGTTTTACCGGAAGAGGCCAAGAAATTTGCGAGTTCTTAAAAAAGGTACAATATTGTTTTTATATACATTATAATAGGTAGTATATATATTTAAGATTAAACTATATTTCAAGTGAGATAAGAACTATATATTAAACAAATAATTAGAAAGAACAAATCCAAATATTGTAAGTTAAAGAATCAATTCATTCGAGGAATTTACTGAGCAAATAAGTTAAGATTGTTTCTGAAATTCTGTATTTCTTCATGTCCCAAAATATGTGATCGTCAAGGTGGTTGACTGTGAATTAGGAACTGTTTGAGTTAAGGCGTCGTTATAGATTTGGGTGAAAGTAATTTTGTAGATTATTCTGAACGAATTGTGTTGTGATATCCTTTTTGGATTAGAATGAAGACGCTTGCAAACTTCTAGAAGTTTGGAATCAAGAGATGGTGTTCAAAAATTGAAATAGGGGAGAGTTCAGAGTTCAGTAATAATCCAGCTGGTACACAACATCTGGAACACTGTCTAAATAGGACAGTATCCATATGTGACCCAAAAGGGGGGCGTAGCTAAGATTGTTCTGGGTACACCTAAATAAGACTCTTCCGGTGAGTGTTGGATGACTGCAGGAGTTGACTTGAGTGATACACGCCTCTAAATCAAATTCCCAAGTCTTGGTGAGTACTTGGCTTTGACTTCTTTTAGGTGTTACCACTGCCATACTTCTACTTATTAATTTTTTATTCGACTTGATTGATTGAAAATCATCCCCACTGATACAATCATATATAAACACAACTTGATGCTTTAAAGACTAGGGTTTGCAATCGTGTATGAAAAATACTAACTAACATGGTAGTAAATCAGAGTACTTCATTTAAACAGCGTTCCAATTCAAATAAAGAGTTCTATTTCTACTTTCTTTAAGTCTTTAGCACGCTTATATTTTAAACTTAATGGATCTCCAATTAAGTAAAGTATTTTTCCCCATCTTGCAAGCTTCTGCTATTATGTTACTCTTACACTTTCCGCTTTTTTATAGAAAAAAGTATTCAGTGTTTGCTACTAAAGTGTAGCAATTAATTATGGATATCCATAGTACCTTAAGTGTCTACTGTATACGAATTATTAGGAATATATCTTCATCCGGGTAACTCATAGATAAGGTTTAAATTTTGTACATACTTTATTTCAGTTGGTAGATTGGGTTTCGCTGATACTTGGTTATTATTGTGTTGTTTGAGTACCAACGTACTTATCTTTTTGGTCTTATTAGAAATGCAATGACGTAGAAAAGGCGCAAAACTATTACAAGTTTCAGCACAACACGAGAATGATGAAGCTTTCAATGCTTTACTTTCAGGCTTGATCAATGAAGATGAAAGAATTACAACTATTAGCTGAAGTGTATTAGTACCTGCAAGTCTAACTAATTTCACTTCTCTTAGAAGCATCTGTTATTAGAAATATAAACACTAACCCAACTTCGTTTAAAAATCTGAAAGAGCTTGGCACAAGTGCCGCTATCCTCCGTGTTGATGTTTAATGACAATGTTTCCTCCATACTATTGAGGTAAATTTAATACTTCCATTTTTCCATTTGTTATTTCAGCCCAAGACCCGTCAGTTGGAAATCAGTGAGCATGGACGTTTCGTCTAAAATCAGTAGGCAAAGTTTCTTCTTATGAACACGACTAACAAACAGTTGGTTATGTCATTATGGTTTGTCTATAACTAATTCTCCTTCCTATGATTTTTTTTCTTGATGCCCGAGAATTTTCAGCGACAAGGGTATGTAATAAGTTACGTTTCCCATTTGGTTAGCTCGATCAAATTATTTTAATAATCAAATTGTTTTTTTTTTCTGTTTGTTTTAGGTGGTTTTGAACTTGATTTTGCGGTTGTTAGAACTTTAAGTTATAGGTATTGACTGTGAATTGTTGTTTAAGTCAAACAAGTTTTGCTAGGATTGTTAGATCTCAATATCAATGTCAAAGTAGCTTTTATACTTTGCTTACTAATATTATTTTTCGTGCATCTGATATTTTCTTCCTGAATGTTGTCTTAATTTGCTTAATAGTCTGTAAGATTATTAGCGTGTGAATGACTATTTCAGTCTCTTTCTGCTACTTGCTGCAAGATGAAGGAGAGATTGAAAGGCAGTTCCAAATTATCACTTCTATGATTTTGGGTGGGTTGATGATTTCAAATATTTTCCAGAAACGAATTTAGGCTTGTATTTGATGACAATTATTTTGAGGTATAAGAATTGTATATGCATATATAGTTATTCCAATATCGTTTTGATGGGTTCAATAATGTCTTTTCATACAGCAGTACAGACGGTAATAAGATAAAATGAGTAGCCTGTATGGTTGATTCATCTTCCAACAGGAACCATATATGATATACAACACAGTTGCTGAAATTGATATGTTATACTATAAACACAATATTTTGCAAATTATTAGAGAAAAGTTTCCTTTTCTGAATCATATGTACTGAAAGTGATATGAACTACACTGTAAACATAATATCTTCTTTGGTAGCATTTTTAAATGGGGAATAAAGGTTTCTTACACTAAGGTTTGATGGTACTAATGACGAAGAGTCTTAGGGTGGCCCTCCCAAAAATCACACATGGTATAACTCGATGAGAATCATAATGGTAAGATGATGTATTATTTGAAATCCCCTATTAGATAAGTAATGCTCTTACTTTTGAGAAAAATGTCAAAAATGAAAATTATACATATACAAATGCAAGACGCTATCATTAGTCAACAGATTGGTGAAGTGCTCAGGTGCAGCACCTGATGATAGTTTACTAAAACTGAACGAAGCAAATAGATTTTTGAATCCTATCATGTATACTCATCCAAAAAAATTATTATGGTGTTCAGGTTGGCTAAATGAAACTAAATAAAGGGGTTCAAATGAAAATAACTTATCCAAAGCTCGGTTAATTCAGAAACAATCTTATATTTTCATGCTTTAATTTTCGATGCTTATAGATGAGTATTAAACTCTTTTGAGGGTGAGAAAACTTTTTCAAGATTCTTTGGTAAACTTTTGAGCATCAACTGGCGTAACCGAGCATAATTTTTGATTTTTCTCCCCATTCTTAAGTTTTTTATGAATATTTACGTAATTTTTTAAATCAGATACACAAAATGTGAAAGCAGAATTATTCATCCTTTAACATCTTATGTTTCAATTCAATGGTTTTAACTATCTATCTTATGTATCCGTACTCCACTAAAAATGGTTATGTTGGAATCAACCTCCGATTTCAATTGTTTAATGTTTTGGATACAATATTCACATTGGATTGCTTTCTTGGATACACTTGATTAAAATCATTGATTGTAATAATATTGGACATACATTACTCAAAAAAGATTTTAAAAGAGCGATTTGGAAGAAATCTCAAAAATAATTTCGATACACAAATATGAACATCGACCGTTAATAATAATTCAATATTATGTTAGTTAACAAATAGAGTAACTGAAGTATATCGAAGTTCCTTTGCTCTTATCAGGCTGAAGAAATGACGTCACTTTAAACTTGGACTTTATCAAATCATATCTAAGAGAACACAATCAACCATTTGGTGGTCGGTGGAAAGGTAACTAACATGAAGAAAAGCTCAATGGTGTACATAAAAAGTGGAACGACAAGGAAAAAAACAAAAACGTATTTTTACCAAATATAAGCACTCAGGCCAACAGGTTTTATGCGCACAAGCTGATGGTATCATTGTGTTTTCAGACAAATTTAAAAGTTGAACTGTTAACCTAATAAAATTTTGAATATCAACCACAACACAAGATAGGATCGCAGCAGCGAAAAAAAATACGGTATATGATGATGTATTATATGTTTGTATAAATATGCAATACAACGAATCATCAAATTTTAATTACCTAAATATTATACGATTATTTGAACCATTAGAAAAATGCTCATCTTCCCAGAAAATGCGGCAAGCGAGAGAATCACAACAACTTTTAGAAAGAGAAGACCAATATGAACAACAACCTTGCAAGAACTAAATGAGATAACCTCATGTATTTTTAACAAAAGTTGATTTATCTTATAGATTAAATATAAAAACTTTCAAAATGATATTATGAAACACCAAGATTAACGAGTTGTGACGTAGGATAGAAGGCGCAAGAGAAAATATTACCAACATAAAGAAACGGTCAAGTACAAAGTTCACCAAGAGTGAACCAAATATAGTAACATGTTTTTTGCACGAGGTATAAATATTCCTTTTGATTCGTCAACCTGCTAAGATATTGAGATATTTTCATGGCGGTGATGAAAACAATTTCGAAACATAATCAAGAGAAAATGTATTGAATGTATCCACCCGTCTTAAATGTAGTACTAAGGCCCAAAGTGTTTTTCAAGACATGTGGATCTTTTAGAAAACTTAAGACGGGTTATCTTCAACTATATATTCCATCCGTCCCCTATATGAAGACGAGATTTTCCAATTCTCTTAGAATAACAAAAAATATGGATTTCATAAATATCCACCATTTTTCCTGTTTTGTCCATTATTTCATTCCCAAGATAAGAAACATTAATATTTGTGATAATATCAATGCACAATAAATAAGCGCATACGTGGAAAAAGTCATCTTGAAATTAGATTTCCGGCTTATCTAATGTGACAATCAAAGTCTAAAACTTCGCCTATAAATAGGGGGACATAAATAATATATATATATATATATATATATATATATATATATTGTGCTTTAACTCTTTATTAGGAGTTCATGGAATCCCCAGTTAGATAGTAATGTTTTTAATATAATCTAAAAAGCTCTTTAGAAAAATGATTTATGTACCAAGTAGTCACCAACCAAATGAGATTTTAAGAGATATCTATCTTTTTGAGCAAGATGTCCATGTTTCTTACATTATAACATCCTTGCAAATAAAAGTTACATTTGCAGCGACCGACAAAGAAACCATATATTACAAGTTAATGGGTTCTACGATATAGCTTCTGATGATATTTTATTACGACACAAAATATATGTAATAGTTTAACTAGAATTTCAGGGTGGTGCATACCCGGATTAAATTTTCTTATTTATTTTTAGTTCCTTACTGTTGAGATTATTAGTCCCACATTGTTTGGGTTATATAAGATCATGCAGTTTATAATCCATTGGGACACCCCACTCATTTCCAATTGGTTTTAAGTTGGATCCCATATTATAACATGATATCAAAGCATATTATTTGTGTCGAGTCATTTTGACCACACCTTTACTCCGCACACCTCTGATTTATTGTTCCACGTGTTAGACCCAACGAGGCTACACATGAGGCGGCGTGTTAAGATTATTAGTCCCACATTTTCCGGTTTATCGAATATCCTGAGGTTTATAATCTGTTGGGCCATTCCACTCATTTCCAATTAGTTTTGAGTTGGATGCCCATATTCTAACACTTACGATGAATCGGGTTGGACATATAAAGTGAATATTGGGAATCAGATGCAGAATAACTTACCAAAGTTATCAATGAGGGAAGCCTTTAATTTAAGAGGCATTCCAATAGAAATCCATACGGATTACAAGACTTAACTGATGAAAATAATAGTAAATAACGAATTTGGATAATTTCAAGGATGATACACAGATAAAACGTTGCCTTCAAACCTCAACTTCTCCGTTAAAATGATAAGGACTGATGTGAGTAATAAATTTCCGTGATAAACACCAAGTTAAGATTCAATTTGGAAATGACATATTACGGAAACACCAAACTATATGAATAGTAGGTTCAATATACATATTCATTTGAAATTCATGGACGTCATAAAATCTAATTCATCAATTGGGAATTTAATCAAATTAATCCTTAATATTTCTATAAAATCTCCGATAAATTTCGTTTTTAGTATGACACAACCGTAAAACAATTAGGAAACAAAAATTATACTATGGAAAAATAAAATTGTTCATCAAAATCTACAAAATTTAAAAAGCAAAAAATAATTATAATTTGATATCAAAGTTGATAAAAATGTAATCATGAAAAGATGGATATAGTAGATGTAACATATACATAAATATAAATGCACTTTAGTCTAATTAATTCTATCGGAATCCATCCAATCAAACAACCTCTCATTCTAAAGGAAACTAAAAACATACATCAACATACACCTGAAGATGGAATGCTAGAAGTAATTGCTAAAGGAACTAGAGTGAAATGAAAAGTATGGGGGTTTTGGATAGCGAGAGCGATAAACAACCAAAATTGGTCATTTTCGAATCTTAACTTCTGCATAAAAAAAATGAAATACGGATTGCATCATTCAATTAAAATCCACCATAAAGATATGGAAAGAAAAATCACAAACAAAATCCAAATGTGTCGTTTTTTATGCTTAACACTATCTTGAAAAGGTCTAACATGAAGGTAATTTATTTTTATGATAGTAATCAATCTAGGATTTCATTTTGAACAAACACATTATAGAAAAACCTAATTAAATATAATAAAGACTTTAGAAACATCAGAAAATCTAATTTTTTAATCTTATATGGGTCTTAATCAATTTAAAACTCAATTCATCGATCCCAAATACTGTCATGAAATATTTTTAACTGAAACCCCAGACTAATGTTATACTAAGTATTGCACCACCCATAGACAATCAATAAATTAGAATATAATATACACATCAAAAATATTGAATAACAAAAGATAATACATAGACTAATATTAAAACTAATAAAAATCTAACTAGGAAATGTCAAGGAGTCAGATAAAGATAACCAGTTGGAAACGTACAAGGAAAGAAAATTGAGGATTGTTATTTTTCATATTGGAAAACTAATGTTTATTCTTTATCTTTTGGAAGCATTAAAGACTTAAGAGGGTGATTTAGAGGGAAAAAATGAAAATCTGAAGAAGAACTATTAAAATATCGATTATGGACCGTCAAACACATAAAGAATGTACAAAAAGCATGAATACGAACTGGATTTTTTTTAAATAATATCAAAAATTGAAGAAAGATTGGAATATAATGATATTTAATCAATTATTTGTTAATGAGGATGTTGATTATATTTATAATGACTTGACTGATGTAGATGACAAGAAAGCGAGTAAAGGTAAGGAAAACAATGCTACTTAACATGATAAGAAATCTAACGTGCTAGCTGATGGACAAGCACTAAAGGAATATGAAGATGATTTTTTTTGTTTTTTATATTCTAACTATACTTTTGCAAATAGGAAAAAGAATACTTGAATGGGATAAGAAAAGCAAAAGATTCTTAAGAAAACATACATGATGAAACATATTGATCACTTAAGACGTAGAGCAGTTGCAAGCAATGAAAGTAATTGATTTTCCTGAACTACAAGAAACTCAACTATATAAAGATGAGGCAGTTGAAATAGATACATGTATCCTTCTTAAGCAAAACCATAAGGATCAAAATTCTAATGTGAAATCTTTTTTCCTCTTCTTCTACCCTTATCCCATGGGTACAAGAACAACGTTTGAACCAATAGATAACATTTTCTTTTTTATGAATCAATGAATTAAATTGACTTTAGGATATTAAATACTAATTCTTTTTTTACATTTTATATGCAGCCAAGTCGACTGAACTATTTACTGTTTCACATATTAGACTAAAAACATTCACTATTTTTCATGAAGAAGCTTTATAATGCATAATTTAAATAAATGACCAAATACTAAGATGCGAGGTTGAACCGGGGTCATAAGGCCCCGGTGATACCTAGTATATACATAAAATATGGATCAGGGAAGATCAATACTACGGAATATACAAGGATTCATTCTATTTTCCATCACTATTTGCATAACGACATACAATAGACATAATCCTTGTAAACAAAAGATTTTAACCTATCTTCCATCAAAGAATTGACATAATATGCTTAACTTTTGTTTGTCAAAAGTTCATTCATTCTTTTATCAATACATGCATATCGACATATAAACGAGATAACTTTTGACATCGTATGGGACAATAATAGTTCACGGACGCAAACACACATATCCCATAACATATTGCAATATATAAAACCATAAAGATTAATACCGCAATCATCATCTACCAAAACAATTTTTTATAATTTAAATGAAAAAACCTAAAAACAAGAAGATGAAAACGTTGGACATAGCTATGTGTACTCACAATAATGGTTATTCCAAACTCTAGTTATTATTCTAAACAAAACAAGAATAAAATTCTTATAAGAAGATTTACTAGGCATTAAGACCTTTGAAGAATTCTTTATCGTCTCTGAACTCCTTGTCGTCAACAACCATTGGGACATAAGGTTCATGAAGATAGGAGTTAATATCAATAAACCTTCTTGGATGATGATGTCGAACCAGGGCCTTCTGAATTTCCAATGATCTTAAAACACAAGCCTTTATTTCCTGAATCTCTTTTATTGCCAGCTTCAACTCTTCAAGAACATCAGAAAACTTCTGAGAGTTTGAAGGAACAACTCTTGGCTTCCTCACATTCCTTCTTTTTCTTTTTAAAGTTGGAGACAATAGAGATTTATCTTTTTCCTTAGTGATTCATGGCTTAACAATCATATTGATATCTTTCCCATCAGAAGACATGGTGCTTGGAGTATCCATGAAAGCACGGTTTTTGTGAGAGGAGTTCACAGTCAAATCTCAACAAGCATTCTTAAGATATAAAGAATATCATAGAAGGAAAAAGGAATGTAGGGTTTTGAAACCTTTAAACAGGTTCGTACACGTCCAACTCACAACCCTATAAAGAGTAGAATTGTCGACAATAACCCTCTTTTTTTGGCAAAACTGTCTCTTCCAATATCAACAGTGATATAGAGGAATTCCAAAACCAATCAATTACAAGGCTAAAAACAAAACTAAATTTTTTTATTTTTTGAAGCATGAGGTGTGCAAGATCTTGTCTCTTTTGAACAGGCACATGAGATAAGATGCACAAGACAACACAATCAAGTTGTGATGTGGTGAACAACAATTTGTCCGCCATGACCCTTTTGGTTCGAATTCATGGAACCTCGCCTTTACATATGTTTAGACCATGTTTTCTTCTCTAATGGCCTATATCTATCTCTGGAAACCAATTTCTTCGAGGAAGATAAGATCTTACATACCTCAGCTATTTTCTCTGCTAATTTAAGCTTGGTGACAAGACAATCTGCTATTCGTTGAAGCTTGTTGACATATCTCATCTTGTGTTTGTACTTGAAACACTTTGAAAACTCATGTCCCTTGAGTGAACAATAGGAGCATGTCAACTCAAAAGATGATTCAGGCGCCTTTGTAATGCAAGATGTTAGGCAGAAGGTAGATCCTGAAACATTAAACAAGGGGTTTCTAAGAGAAGGGTCAATTGATTCTTCCATCTTGATTGGTCTCTCTTATAAAAGATTATCAAGATTGATGTATGTATTGCTACAATTATCAAAATCAATATTTTCACATGGAAGAGCAACACTTGATTTTTTATCTTCATCAGAATCATAATTGTCATACATCTCATCAAGTGTCGCAGCAAGACCTTTGTTCCCAGTGTATTTTCTACGGTTTGGGAACTCGTTAGCAAAATGACCAAAACCTTTACACTTAAAGCACCGAGGCATATCCTCGTCATCAGTTTCATATGTGTCCCTGTTTTTAGGAGGAATACGATTATGAGGTTTGACTGATGCTTTTGCCTTATCTCTGGAGAACCGTTTACTTCTCTTCAAGAGAAGATCTCTAAACTGTCTTGTGATCATTGAGACCGATTTTTCAAGATCTTCATCTGATGAATCTGTCTCAGAATGATCTTCTCCAGAGATATACACATTTTTACTTTTATCAAGTAATTTTGTGTCTTTTAGTTCTTTGAACGCAACATCCTTAGATTTGGATGAATACTCGTAATCAAAGATCTTATGCTTCCCAACCAGCGTATTTCTGGAGAGATTATCCAGGTTATTTCCCTCAACGATGGCATGCTTCTTAGAGTCGTATCTTGATGGCAGCGATCTGAGAATTTTCATCACAATGTCCTTTTCAGGAATGGTCTTAGCAATGCAAAAGATGCATTAACAATTTTAGACACTTTGTGATTAAACTCATCAAATGAATCTTCATCTGCCATACGAAGGTTTTCCCAATCGGAATTAAGGTTTTGAAGCCTAGATTCTTTTTCACTGGTATTACCTTCGAATACGGTTTCTAAGATATCCCACGCATCTTTAGACCTAACGCAATTTGACATATGGTGCTGAAGATTTGGGGTAATGGCATGTATGATGGCATTCAAACCGTCGGAGTTTTGCTTTGCAGCAAGTATCTCAGCAGCATCGTATTCGTTAATATTTTTTGGAATATTAATTTTACCTACTGCAACAACGGGAGCATCATAGCCATTAACAACATATACCCAGGATTAAAAATCACGCGCTTGAAGAAAAGCTCGCATAGCAATTTTCCACCATAAGTAATTAGAGCCATCGAAGACTGGTGGTACGTTAATAGATATAATACCTTTGTCCATAGATTCATATCGCTACAAACACATACTTTTGAGGTCTTGAACGTGTTTGCCTGCTCTGATACCAATTGAAAATGCGGGGGTACAACAACCTCACCCGATATTTGGATTAGCAATCTGTATGGACTAACTCCAATATACTTTCTAGAGAATCAACTCGACAGTTAGACTCAATCTAGAGAAAAGTATATCGAGGAGTTAATATCTCTCTCACTTGATTTGATCTTTACTCAAGCAAATAGAAATCTGCGATTCTTTATCAAATACAAGGATAATAACTTGGATGGTACCAAAGACCAATATCCAAGGATCAATCAATTTCCAATCAACAACCAAAGGTTGGATTTTACAATTGATCGATACAACACACAACCTGTGATATTTCAATTATATAACAAAATATAATGCAGAATAGAAATAATACAGACACCAGAAATTTTGTTAACGAGGAAACCGTAAATGCAGAAAGACCCCGGTACCTAGTCCAGATTGAACACCACATTGTATTAAGCCGCTACAGACACTAGCCTACTACAAACTAACTTCGTTCTGGACTGTAGTTGAACCCTAATCAATCTCACACTGATTCAACGTACAGTTTCGCTCCTTACGTCTCTGATCCCAGCAGGATACTATGCGCTTGATTCCCTTAGATGATCTCACCCACAACTAAGAGTTGCTACGACCCAAAGTCGAAGACTTGATAGAAAAATCTGTCTCATACAGAAAAGTCTATAGGATTGAATAAATCTGTCTCCCAGAGAAATACCCAAGAGTTTTTGTTCCGTCTTTTGAACAGGAACTAATTGATAACCCAGACTTATATTCCCGAAGAACAACCTAGTATTATCAATCACCTCACAATAATCTAAATCGTATGGTAGCGAAACTAGATATTGTGGAATCACAAACGATGAGACGAAGATGTCTATGATTTCTTTTTATATTTCCCTATCGGAGATATAATCTCAAGACAATTATTCAATTGAACTCGTACGATAGAAAATGGCAAATCAGATCGCTCAACTACAAGAAAAGTAGTTTTGTCTGGCTTCACGATCCCAATGAAGTCTTTCAGTCGTTAACCTACAGGGTCTCGAGAAGAAACCTAAGGTTAAAGGAGAATTGACTCTAGCAAACCAACTAGTATCACATAGGAGTTGTGGGGATTAGTTTTTCCAGATGCTAGGTGTCTCCTTTATATAGTTGTTAAATCATGGTTTGCAATCTAAGTTACCTTGGTAACAAAGCATTCAATATTCACAGTTAGATGAAAAACCTGATTCAACCAAGCTAATATCTTTCAACCGTTAGATCGAAACTTGGCTTGTCACAAACACAAATGAAATGCATTTATTTAGGTTTGAGTAACCATACCTAAACGTATACACTTAGTTAGTTCACAAATAGTTAACCAATGGTTAGCCATATGATCACTTTCACATTAACCGTATTTATCTTTCTCATAACTAGTTCAAATGACTCATAAGAACTAGTTGATAGAGTTGTTCAATTGCTTAGATCTTTAATCATAGACACAATTGAAAAAAAATCGGTTTGATCCACTTGAATCAATTCATGAACAATATAGCCACGGTTTGCAAAGATTGCATTCCTTATACTTTATTGTTTTAAGTTCATGAACTACCGATTTGAGATATCACCAGCTTGAAAACGCGTACAGGTATACATACCATAGCTACTGGATTTGAGTTTACAAACTCAGGAGAAATTTTCGGTTCGAAAAATTATGTGGGTACACGTACGGGTACGCGTACCTAAGATGACTGGTTTACAAGTTTGCAAACTACAAACTCAGCAGAAATTTTCGGTGGAAAACTTCTGCCAGTACGCGTACCCAACCTGTCTCCTTCACCAATACCGCATGCACACGTATGCACGCACTTGGCTTCCGGTACATGGATTTATACACTTATATGCGAACACACTATATATTCTTATGTCCATAGATGGTAATCTCAACTCTACATTTCAACCATTGAAACATTCTTCTATAATGTTATAACAATCATTATTCACGACTATCGTCATCAAAGCTATTTTCAATGTTGAAACGTCATCATGACTTTCGTCACGGGTAAAGATGAAAATGATTAAAGAAAAAGCTTACCAACACATATTCGAGAAAAAGATAGGCGAGTAAACTCGGCTCGAAATAGCAAATGTGTATGTATGAAAACTATCATACTTAAACGACTTTGTCTCAAGAATATGAGATAAAATATACTTTTGAGTGATAGATAAGTTCAAGTCTCCACATACCTTTTAGTCGGATGAAGTTCCACCGGTTCCTCGAGTAGAAAATAACTTTCGAAGGACGATGTACTGGAAGTTTTTTTTTCCTTATTATTAATTAATCCCCTCAAAGCCATTACCAGTATTTAATCCATCTTCATCCATATCCAACGAGATATAAGAACCCCAAGGTACAGCTAGGTTTAATAATTTAGAAAAAATTAAATTAAATATGATTAAAAACCCAAATTGAATATGATTAAAAACCCAAGGGAGTCAGAATTATTTTTAATTTATTACAAGGATTAAATTAAAAAGCTGGTGTTCCTGCACGCAAAGAATTTGCTTTGGGTTTGTCGTCAGATAATAACAAGGATCTACGCCCAACGGATATTCTTGTGCTCAACTGGGAAAACGACAAATACGTGCGCATGGATGTTACAGGTGGTAAATATTTGAGTAAATGCGATTCGCATGGTTGTGGTTTGGGTGTTTTAGCTTTCACTACCTTAGGAGAGCTTAGTGAAGATTTTAGTTGTTTTTTCAAGCGTCTTAAGAACTGCTTAGTTAGTAATGACGCTGGTTGTGCCCTAGATAGGTTTATTTTTCATAGATTGGGTGTTTCTATTCAAAAGGAGTTGGTGCCCAGCTTGTTGCTCGGCTGCCAACTAAAAGCTTTGTTGTGTAAACATTCAGTTTTTTTTTGTATGTTTAAAGTTTATTTATTAGAAGAATAAATAAAATTAAATAATGGATATAAAATGAAGAAAAATAATAAATACTATTTTATTTTTTAAATCTTGCCTAGAGATACATATTTATGATATCTAAGGACTAGAAAGTGCACCCTTGCCGATATTGTCACGAAGGTGACCTCGCTACAGCACGATTCTATGAGATAATTTTGGAACCATTGTTCTACCATATTAAAAAAAAGGATTAGAAAGAAAAAAAGATACCCAAAAATCGTCGCTAATGGTAGAGTCTCATGTATGTTTATGCGAAGATCTAACTAGTGGTTGAGCCAAATTTTAGCATTATGGAGGTTAAAAGTATTTTTATATATAGATTTAGGCTGAATGAACTATATACAAAAAATTAAAAAATAGGAGACTAAACGCTAAAACTTGGAAGATTAACATAAATTGTACTATAAATGAAGGATTAATTAGTGATTTAAAGAATTTTATGGGGGCTAAAATCCGGTCTTCTGCCGTTGAGTCTGACTCTTATGTGTGTTTTGTGAATCAAAATAAAAATACTTATTTTAATTGGGTTATTGGATAAAGAGTATTATTACATTAACTAATTGGAATCCTTGCAAGCTAAACTCCATCAAAATACCATTATATAAGTTTGAACAGGTTGCCGTACTATCCTACCAGCGAGTCTCAAGAGGAACTTTAAGTTTGAACATGTTGATGTGCTAACCTATCAGTGAGCCTCAAGAGGAACCAGCCAAAGGAGCCGAAGCGGATAGGGGGATGATTATGTGGTAAGGGGGGCACGCTAAGTCTACCTTCCACGTCAAATCCTACAATATTGCGCCATCGGGGGCTCAAACCTGGGACCTCCTAGAGACTCGAACCCGGGACCTCCTAGAATACATGAAACCTTTGAGAAACGGGAATGACTAGTTGTGCTAGCTAGATGTTTTATTCACTACTTTTTTATCGATGTGTTAAAAATCTGATCTCGACTATGGAGAAAATATACAATCCTAAATGTTATCTCTTTTACCGTGTAAACATCCCATACAAGTATTTCTTCAAATTCATTCGTCATTTTACGCTATTGTAATTAATTATGAGTAATTCACAATTAATTTACAATGAAAGTGAATGATTTTGGTTCCAAGTTGAAGAAATTTGAGTTAGATTTAAAAGAATTTGAAAATTGAGAAATTAAATGGTTGGTAAAAGTATTTTCCTAAATGTTTTGGACTTTTTTGCAACTATGTCAAACTCTTTTTTTTCCTATTATTTCTTAAACTATGTCAAGTTTAAGTGAAACTTTGGAGTTATATAGTTAAGTATTTAATTTTTTATTTTTGCTCCAATTTAAAGAAATGTGGTCTGGATTTGGAAACATTCAAAAGAAAAATGGATACGAAACATCGCTAAAAGTCATATACATTTTATATCCCACTGTTATTATTATTATTATTTTGATAAGTTTGCATAAAAGAAAAAACAATTTGGAAGCGGTAGCAATCTGTTCTGGTGTAGCCACACAACCCCCACCTCTTACAGCATTATTAAAATATGAAATAATAAAATTAGGAATGTTCCACATCCAAACTCCTCCATGTTTCTTAGCAGTAGCATCCTTGGTTAATCTATCAACAACTCAATTAGTCTCTTTATATCTTTGTTTGAACTTCACTTGATCAAAAGAGTCTTTGAGCCTTGTAATTTCTCGGACAAGGCCATCAGTGTTCCCATGGGACTTGTATTCATTCTTGCACATAATAAAAGTAGAATCACTTTCCGCTTCCACACGATGTATGCCCAACTCAGCAATCAACCTAAAACCATCTTTGATCGCCCACACTTCTATAACATAATTGTTATTCTTGAAAGTATGCTTCGCAAAATAGGCAACAAAGGCTTCAGCTTCACCTCTAATGACCTCACTTATTCCTGCAAAACCACATTCATCTGAAGACCCATCGATATTGAGTTTACGAAAACCTGTATTATGACCCTCCCAAGCAACATGAATCTCCTGCATCACATTCCTTCCTGCAAACAGTTCTGAATTGACATTGTAGTATTTATAAGCCAGTTTCAGTGCTTTAGCAAGCATGCACATAACATTGAATTTGACATTTTCAAAGACTAGTTTATTTATGTGGATCCATATACTTCATAAAATGAAAGGACAAACATCTTCCCGTTTCAAGCCCCCTAGGCAAGCATCATAAGCGCACAACTTTATAAAGAAACTAGGGGAGAAAATATCGAAATCAAACTTTAGGCCAGTCCAAATACTTAACTTATCCCTTATTGATAACACCTTAGAGTACCCAAAACATAAATACAAAGGAGTTTCAAAGTCAGAGTTACATAGTAGACAACCACGAATACAAATCTTTTTCCGATACAAAGCTTCATTCACATTTATTTTTTTTGGCAGAGCTGCCAAAGAAAGAATTTATATTTGAAAGGACAATGTGATTTCCAAAGAAATCACCAGTTCTTATTAGAGGTAAGAGCATCGCTAGCTTTCGTGTTTGGAAATTTATATGCATCGTAGACCGAGACAACACTAAATTTGCTAGCAGTCTATCACAATTGTCATATGTTAGAGGATTGCCCGGTTGAACCCATCAAGCGTTGGTTTGTCAAGGTTGGTTATCATATTTTAGTATCAAAAATCAAATTCGATTGATTGGAATACTAGATTTAACTTCAAGACTCTGAAGTCTAGAACTATTGAGACATACAAGTATTACTATGAAGACATCATCCTTCTACTTGAGGTTAGTAATACAAGACTTGACTTGTTCCCATTTCTATGTACGTTACTTTAAAGTCATTTAGATTGAAAACACAACATGCGAAGTTATATATATGAAACTCTAGTATTGGAGACTTGATCAACTTTTTGTGATCAAAGTGTCAAGGGTGAATATATATATCAAAGTAGTGTACATTGAATTACGAAGTATAACACATATCTTTTGAACTTCGTATAATCAACATAACAGTAATTGGTAACTTGTTATTATTTAGTGTGTTGAACTTTCGGTTGAATCAATAACCTGGAATTATGTCTACATATTTTAAGGAAGTAGACGTACGGAACTTGTTTCATAGTTGAAAAGTGATTCAATTATGTATTTTTAACACGATCTTTAGCAGGACCGATCCCTATGCATTTGGGATCTCTAGCAGGACCCATTCCTATTGGGTAGCAAAATCTATTTCCGGTTTCACGTATTTCTAGGGTTTGTGTAATTTTCGGAATGTGGGTTTGTAAAATAGGAAAGTTTAAGATGTCGACATTGTGAGTAATTTAAACATGTGTGTAAATTTATCTTTTATTGTTCAAAGATATTCGTTGATGCTCAAAGGTGGGATCCCAAACCGAGATGTTTGAGAGATTTTTGGATATATATATATATATATATATATATATATATATATGTATTATTTTTCAGCAAGCAAGACATATCCATGGAAGATATATTAGTTAAGTATCTTGTATGCTAGCTAATATTAAGTTGTAATGCAAGAGGTGTTTCGGTATGACAATTGGATATTTATTGGAAAGAAAAAAAAAACGAAAATACGTGTTTATTGCATATCTTGAGAATATTTTTTATTATGGAAACTCCTTGGTGTTCAAACTACATTGGTCTATAAATATTGAAGTTTGTTCTTCTTACAAACTTATCCTGATGCAGATCACCAAATTCATTTTGTAACCACTGTTATATCCAGCTGATAGTATTACTTGTAATACTATATTGGAGAAAAGAGTAACCTAATTAGGTGAAATCTCTTGCGTCCGCTGTTTTAAAGACTTCCATGGGATCAAGAAGTGTCTAGATAGTACAGTGGGTGGGAAACTAGAATCTGCATTGTTATGTTGATTTTGATTATTGATTTGATTGACCAACTGAGGTTGAACCTTGATTGCACCTTGTTTATTTATTCTGAGAACCTTCTATTCTGATATAAGATCACTCGAACTAGATAAAGGATCGACATAGATCAGGTCTGTTTTTTGATATGACGATGAGCTTTTGATCATCCATTATTATCAGACTTCATTCTGTGCGTGATAGATCACAAGGAAATCAAGTTTTTTGTGAAGGTACTTTCAATACATTGAAGATTTAAAGACAAGAAACTTTTGATTGGCTTCGTATCTTTGTGATTTAACTTCGTGCACATACCTTATCGGATAGGATTCAACTAGATCTTATTTATCTTTGATACTAATCTTATTGCTAGTCGTAGTAAATCGGCAATCTATCATTTGGTGGTACTCTTCAGTATCCGAATATGATAGTTTGTATACCTAGATCTGGTTATCTTAATAATCTAGATCTTGGTAGATCTTACCCAACAAAGGAGTTTATTAGATTAAATGGAAAAGACTTTGTTGAACTAAACATATAATCTTTGATTTACTTCTTGAGATTGGAATAGTGGTTGTCGAATAGATTAGTAATTTACTATTTCAAAAGACGATCTAAATAAGTTGAGTGCTTGAAGTCTTCACATCGACTGAAGAAACATAAGATAGTGGACTCTATCTTAGGATTCACGTGTGTTAGCCAGATTAGTTGTAGGCGTAGGGATACTGAGGGAACTAGGTAACTAGGGGTAGTTTACATGGTCTCAACTATACGAAGTTGGTAGTTGTCTTTGTATAGCGGCTTACTTCTGAGAGTATTCAAAACTGGACAAGGTCGCGGGGGTTTTCTACATTTGCGGTTTCCTCGTTAACAAAATATTGTTGTGTATTTACTTTTACTTTACACAATTATAATTAAAAGTAAATACACTGTACGTTAATCCAAACACTTGGGTTGATCTCTATACTTAAGGTTCGGTTATGGACTTATACTATATACCAAGTATATAGCTTGTTGTCGTCATCTTCTTGACAGTCTCTATATATATTAGATTATACAAGGTATCAGACTTATAGGTTGATATTGAAAAGATTGTGGTGTACTTGGTACCCTTGTCATTTCAATTGGTATCAAATCAGACAAACACGAAAAGATCTAACAATACATGGTTGGTGCAATCCAACCTATAAGACATGAATCAAAATAAGATTAAGCGAAAGCGAAGAAAAGACTCAACTAACGTATTACAAGAGGTTGCTAAACCACTATCTGAATCAGAAGATACAAACAGTGATAATGGTTCTTCCTCATCTGAATTAAGTTCGGAATGTTCTTCTGATATTATCTTGAATGAGTCCAAAGGATCTCATGATGAGTTAAAAATAAGTCATGTAAACATGCCCAATGACTCAAATTGAAACCCTTGAAGGGATGATGCAAGTTTTGTGGATATGGTAACCTATGTGAAACAAGTCAGTGAACAACTGCTTACTAACACTATTCACCTAAGCATGTCCTATGAGGTAATTAAAAAGCTTCGAGTTGATTTACAATAAAAAATTGTTGAATGTGGAAGACTTTTTCAATATCTCGAAAAGATGAGGAAAATGATTCTCAACAAATACAAAGTCTTGAAGACAAAGTAAGTAATAGTTTTTCTCGAGCAGAAGTTAGAGAAAGATCGTGTTTCTGCTGTTGAAAAAGCCTATTTCTTGGAAGAAAAACTTGTTGAATCTAAAGCAATGATTAACTCTCAACAACTGAGTTTTGAAGAGAAAGAAGGTATATATCTCTCTCGAGAAAAACGCCTTGAGATAATCTAACTGGTGCTCTTGATAAAATCAAGACGTTGGAAGAATAAAAATTGAACTTGAAAAATTTCAATGATAGCTCAAAAAATTTAACCTCAATGTTAGAAGCAAGTAGAAATCATCGTCGTACACGAGGATTGGGCTATAAGGGAATAAATGCTTCAGATATTAACAAACAAGTAAAATTCGCCAATGGTAAAAATTCTTCTCAACCAGAGGCTTCCATTAATGTCAAAGATGCTCTATTTTCTTATAAAGAAGTAAAGCCTGTCAAGCCTAAGAATCGTGTTCAAGCAAACTCTTCAAGTGCGACTATCAAATAAAACACCTATGCTAATATTAAGAAAGCAACACCGTTGAACAGAGATAGAAAGAACAAAACTCGTCAATATCCAACGCAAGTGGATCCGCAAAAAAGTAATATTAAAACTCATATTCCAATTATATTACTAAGCATTGTTATTATTGTGGTAATAAAGGACACTTGCAATGAGGATGCAAAGATCGCAAGATGCACCTTCTTTTGTGTCAAACGAATTGGATAAGTTTGGTCCCCTAAAGAAGTCAGGTCGTTATTATCCGAAGTATAGGCAAAAGAATTAGTATAATGATAGTTCAAGCTTTGTCTATCGCTCGACGAGATCATCTCATTAAAGACCTGATAATAGAAGGAGAAATGATTTTGTTAATGCGAAGACAAGATTTGATGTTCTAAATTAGAGAAAGGTTATTTATTAAAGTATCTGGAAGGGAAACGGTCCTAATGGTATGAAGAAGAAAATTGCTCATACGAAACCCATCAATACATGGGTCCAGAAGTCCTCCATAAAAGCATCCAAGGAAGGACTAAAAGTAAGTCACAAGGATGACACTCAATTGATAAATGTAGGTAACAATGTTTATAAGAATCTTCTTGAAAGACTTAGAAATATCTCAAGTTTCCTGAAGTTCCTTGTACCAGTGAATAAGGCTGCACATGGGCCGGTACGGTCTGGGTTTCTTACGAACCCGGTACCTGTACCTGGAGTTGATCGGTACCTCATTTTGAGGACCTGTACCTGGAGTTATACCTATACCTGAAAAACCGGTCCGTACTAGTCCGGCACCGAGTTTTTACCCTATCTCTTGTCTCTGCAATCTCATACACATCCTTTGTTCTCAACTGCAACTGCATACAACTCACTCCCTTGCAACTCACACACAACTAATGACTCGAGCCATTCCAAAAACCCACTACAATCATTTCTTTGAAAACTCATTTCTTCCTTGAGTTCAAACACCATCTGAATCTTCAAAATCAACAACAACCACAGTAGTAGCTCCATCTTTACAGAACCAAATCAGTTGACATCGACCACAAATTCAAAAATAACAATATTAATCTCCAGTTCTTTGTTGATCAACCATCCCACAACTCTCTATAAAACAACCCCAAATTCATAGAAAACCGTTGAATCTCACTTCATGTTTTTCTTACCCCATCTACTAACAACATCATCCATCAATCCTTCATTTCCTTGTCATCATAAAGGCATCGACCATCATCTTATCCTATCTAACCCCTCAATAGATCCATCTTCTCTCGTTTCTAAATTCAAACAGATACAAATCCTAATTCCAGTTCTGAACTCTAAATTTAAACTGTTTGATCTCATAATAAACGGTACCACTTCAAACATCTCTCAATTTAACGGTAATAGTAACCGATGTTCTTCTCATCTTAAGCACATAATCAGCAGTAACCGATGTTCATCTTGAAATCAAACCCCTTTGAACATATCCATCCTCTTCACCATTTCAAATTACAACGATGAAGAAGAAGATGACGAAGAGTTGACCGATGACTATTGTGGACTTGTAGAGGTGGTATCCGTCTCTATGATGAAGAAGAAGAAGGTGGTATGACGAAGAATAAGAGAGAAGAAAAAGAAATGAAGTAGGTGAAAGATATTTTTATCCTTAACCTAAAGTCAATATCCCAGATTGAATCCTATAAATTTTATCAATGGTTGTTATTTATCGGTTCTTTGGGTACCGATTCGGTCGGGAATCATAACAGAACCGGTAATTGTACTCCCTTATACACCGGTTCTGGAAATAAGAACCGTTCCCTGTACCCCCTTAGCAGGCTCTGGTTCGGTTCCGGTTCTTTTTATCGGTTCTGTTTTGGTTCCTGTGCAGCCTTACCAGTGAATGTTATGATAATGTCACACTTTATCATAAGTTAAGGAAAAAAATAGGAAAAATGAATCAATGGGATTTAATAATGGTCTAATTCCTCTTGATGATTTTTACTAGGATCCTTCTTCGTCGGTACTCGGAATGACCTCAATCTTTTTGCGTTAGATTTGTGTTCTCATTTTCTACAAGATTGAGGTAATTGCAATACTTGATTTTCTGTTGAATATTTATAAGTGTATTGCACTTGAGTTTGTAGGATAAACCTTAATTTTTCTATCCCATATATCGATTCACTTTCTTATGATTAGTGACTTTTGTATATGGATGATCTTCGGATCATATGCTATATCAAGATCATAAGAAACTGTGATGTTTTAGCTCATATGTAAGTCACATATGCTAATATTTGTTTATATTCAATAAACTAAATATTTTGTATGCATTTGAGTGCTTTCGACTTATGAGATTTACTTTCGGTTTTTATTAACCCTAATGTTTCGATTTCTTATATATGTTTATCTCTTATGATTTTGTAACTTTTTGATTTAGCAGTTTTCGCATTTAACCCTAATTTTGGGTTGCTTTATCAAATAATCATAAGTAGATATTAATTAAACTCATGTGTGAAGTCATGATTATACTATTATGTTTTATGTTTTACAATCGTTTAATGTTTTATAAGTTGTGTATTTAGTATACATAAGAGTTTCGGTTTTAACTTGTTACTATTGGCACGTAATAGCTAAGATCGTGTCGACCTTTTTCTGGTAAAGATCTCTTTTTGTTATTCTTTTGTCTTGCAGAGGAATAGCAAAACACATGGGGAGAGTTTTGTATTGAACTGGTACTTAAACGCCATGTATTTGTGGATTGAGTGGTTGTGGAAACGAAGGGAAGAATTATTTTGACCTCTTTCCTGATATAAAAACTTGATCGGTTCGGATCCTAGTTTGTCATATCGAAAAGCAAGGTAACGATTTATTTATATTTTGTTAATAGTTTTCCTGTTAAGAAACGCTGATTTAAATGCCTATTCTTGCTTTTTCTTAACGAAATACGGTACAATTGTTGTGTTACAATTGGTTCCGATTAGGAAAAATTAAGTCTATCTGATTTTTGTTTTTCTTAACAAAAGGAGGTTCAATTGCTTTAGTCCAATTGATTCTTGGTAAGGAAAACTGAATTAATTCTTATTTTAGTTTATCCTTATCAAAACAAGGTACGATTATTCAAGTCTGATCGGTCTTTGATATAAAAACTAGTTAACCTAATTTTATCTTGTCTAAATGAGGTACAATTATTTATGAGTAATTTGATCTTGATAAGTAATTAATTTAATTCTGATCTTAGTTTGACTTATCAAATCAAAGGGAAAATTGCTTCGGGCTATCGTTTTCTCGATAATAGGCTAAAACAAATTACTTAGGTAGTTTCGGTTTTGGTGTTGCTTATCTAAAATGGTATGTTAAACTTTTGTGCTTAAATATTATAGGTTGTATGACTTCTTATGAACTTGTAAGATCATATCGCTTTTCTTATGTATTTTTTCGTTTATTTATCGTTTTTGTGATAAAAAGGGGGAGAAATATATGGAGTATACGGTGACTTATAATCACTGAGAAAGGATATATATACTGAAAAGTATATATCTAACGAAAGAGTAAAGCATATACTAAGAGGGAAAAACATACCATCATGCCATGTAGTATTACATACTACCAAGAGCGAATAAAAAATATGTTCGGATTGAATATCTACCTAGATTTCCTTTAGGGGGTGTAAAACTTTTTTTACTCAAATGCTTCAATAACGGCATTTATTTTTTGAATATGTGCAGGTTATTGTGATGTTGAAACTTGGAATCAATCGTATGAAGAATGAGTTAACATATTTTTATATAATGTAACATCTTTTTCTTTTAATTCGTGTATTCTCCATATGTATTTGAGTTTCGTCACTAAAATTGAGAAATGAGAGATTTTTAGAGCATTGCTTAACATTGTAGTATTTATGAGCCAGTTTCAGTGCTCTATCAAGCACGCACATAACATTGAATTTGACATTTTCAAAGACTAGTTTATTTATGTGGATCTATATACTTCATAAAATGAAAGGACAAACATTTTCCCATTTCAAGCCCCCTAGGCAAGCATCATAAGCGCACAACTTTATAAAGAAACTAGGGGAGAAAATATCGAAATCAAACTTTATGCCAGTCCAAATACTTAACTTATCCCTTATTGATAACACCTTAGAGTACCCAAAACATAAATAGAAAGGAGTTTCAAAGTCAGAGTTATATAGTAGACAACCACGGTGATTACAAATCTTTTTCCGATACAAAGCTTCATTCACATTTAATTTTTTATGGAAGAGCTGCCAAAGAAAGAATTTATATTTGAAAGGACAATGTGATTTCCAAAGGAATCACCAGTTCTTATTAGAGGTAAGAGCATCGCTAGCTTTCGTGTTTAGAAATTTATATGCATCGTAGACCGGGACAACACTAAATTTACTAGCAGTCTAGCACAGTTGTCATCTGTTAGAGGATTGCCCGGTTGAACCCATCAAGCGTTGGTATGTAAAGGTTAGTTGTTATACATTAGCATCAAAATTTAAAGTCGCTTGATTAGATTACCAGATTAAACTTCGTTAGGTTAGACTAGGAAGTTCAGAAATATTGAGACATATAAGTATTACTCTGAAGACCTAAATTTTCTGAAGACGTATCAATATCAATGAAGACATCATCCTTCTACTTGAGGTTAGTAATACAAGAATTGACTTGTTTCCATTTCTATCTACGTTATTTTCAAGTCATTTAGATTGAAACATAACATGCGTAGTTATATATGTGAAACTCTAGTATTAGAGACTTGATCATCTTATTGTGACCAAAGTGTCAAGTAATAATATATATACCAAAGTTTAAATATTGAATTACGAAGTATAACGTTTATCTTTTGAACTTCGTATAATCAATATAATACTAACCGGTAACTTGTTATTATTTAGTGTGTTGAACTTTCGGTTGAATAAATACCTCAGAATTATGTTTAACTACATAGATTAAGGAAGTAGAATTGTTGAACTTGTTTCGTAGTTGAAAAGTGATTCTATTATGTGTTTTTAACACACAAGGATCTTTAGCAGGACCGATACCTATGCATTGGGGATCTCTAGCAGAACTGTCCCCCATAACAAAATATATTTCTAGTTTCACGTATTCTCTAGGGTTTATATGATTTTCGGAATGTGTATTTGCAAAATAAGAAAGTTCAATATGTCGACATTGTGAGTAATTTGAAAATGTGTATAAATCTTATATTATACCGTTCTAAGATATTCCTTGAGACTCAAGATGAGATCCCAACCGAAAAGTTTGAGAATCGTTTTGTTAAGATTTTCGAATATATATGTTTTGTTTTTACAGCAAGCAAAACATATCTCTAGAAGATATATTAGTTAAGTATCTCGTATGCTAGCTAATAATGAGTTGTAATCCAAGAGATATGACAGTTTGATATTGGTTGGGATTAGACAAAACTGAAAATAGATGTTTATTGCATATCTTGAGGATATTTTCTGTTATTGAAACTCCTTGGTGTCCAAACTACCTTGGTCTATAAACAGTGAAGTTTGTTCTTCTTATAAACTTATCCTGAGGCAGGCTGAAAACTTCATTTTGTAATCGTTGTTATAGCCGACTAATAGTATTACATATTGGAGAAAAAAGTAACCTAATTAAGTGAAATCTCTTACGTCCGCTAATTTAAAGATTTTTGTGGGATCAAGAAGCGTCTAGATAGTACCGTTGGTGGGAAATTAAAATCTGCATTGTTATTTTAGTTTTCCATTATTTATTTGATTGACTAACGATGCCTTGAACCTTGATTGCACCTAGTTTGTTTATTCTGAGAACCTTCTCTTCTGATATATGGTCACTCGAATAGATCAAAGATTGACATAGATATGATATATGTTTTTAGATCTGACGATAGGCTTGTGACCATTCATTATTAACATACTTCGTTCTGTGCGTGATCGATCACAAAGGAATCAAGTTTGTTTGTGCAGGTACTGAAAATGCGGGGTTTCCAAAATACACCACCAACTTTTTCTTAGGAAACCTGTATGGACTAAACTCAAATACAACTTAACGAATCTCAATCAGGAATTATATAAAGAATTTACATCTCTTTCTATCACAATCAATATGTAAATGGAGACAAGTCCGTGAACCTGATTATACCGTGAGTATTCTTGTACGATTCCAAAGATCAATATCCAAGATCAATCGAATCATATCTAAAAATTACGATGGACGTATCTACTATGATTGATTTACGTACAACCTGTGATATTTCAATTACAAAGATAAACAATATAATGCGGCAAAAGAAATAACACAGACATCAGAAACTTTGTCAGCGAGGAAACCGCAAATGCAGAAAAACCCCGGACCCTAGTACCGATTTAAACACCAAACTGTATTAAGACGCTATAGACTCTATCCTGCTATCAATATTTCGGACTGGAATGCAGTTGAGACCAAATCCACCATCACAGTAATTCAGTTATAATTGCGCTTCTTACGCCTTTTGAATTCACAAGATTCTGCGCATTTGATTACCTTAGCTGACATCATTTACAGCCTAAGATTCGCTTCAACTCAATTGAAGAATGTAAACCAATTTGTCTCCCATCGATAAGACTATATGTGATTTTCGTTCTGACCAAAAGATCAAGGTGATATAGGAAATCGTTGGTAAATAGACAAAGTCTAGAAAACCTCAAATCTGGTACTTACGATTCCAGGAGAGCAGCCTAGATTGTTATTCACCTCACAAGTAAAACCTACTCTGATTACAACAAAGAATCGTTATGGAGGAATATACTTGTGGAACTACAAAGTCTGAGACGAATAAACTTTGCGATTTCTATAAATATTGCCTGATCAGAGTGAGCCTCAACAATCAGTAGAAAGATCAGGATATACGAACTATCAAGATAAAGATAGTCGGACCTGGCTTCACAAATCCCTAAGCGAAGTCTTTTTAGTGGCTAAACCTAAAAAATATTAAAGGAGAGGACGACTCTAGTTTACAACTCGGATACACAAGAAAAGTGTCGGGGATTCAAAGATCTCAGTTGCTTGAGGTTCTCCTTATATAGAATTTCAAAATCAAAGGTTGTTTAGATTTAAGCTAAGGTGGCTTCGGAATCAAGCAATCAATATCCACCGCTAAATGCATCTTTGGTTTGAGATTAACACAACAAAATATACACTCCGGTTAGGATGAACAGTAATCAAATCATGTACAATGGCTTGTTCATGAAAGGTTAGCCAAAACTAGCCAGACGAACTATAAGCTTAATCATTTTCATATAACACTTTAAGACTTTAATCTTGAGTCACAACCATAGGTTATAATGTGATCAAATATGTCTAGATGTTTTTTTAGAGAGTTTTTCAAATTCTTAATATCCTACATAAACCATTTTGATGCATCTGAAAATATTCGACAGGGTAAGTATGTCTACTTGGTACGTGTACTTACTTTCCAGTTTGTGAGTTATTTTTGTCATGGTACGTTGTACCGCGTTTGTATACCCTTAAGACAAAACAAGTTCAAAGGTTCACATAACTTTTTCGGTATGCATACTAGGTAGGTGTACAATCCTGAGTTCACGAGTAAACAAACTTTTTTAGGCTTGCATACTCGCTATGTGTACCAAAAGTCGTTGCCGAACTATAGCTATGTCGGTACGTGTACTGGGTACATGTACTACGGCTCCGGACCTATAACAGTTGCGTCAATATGTAAGATGGTACGTGTATTATCCTGTATCCATATTTACAGTAGTTCTATATCTCTCTAATAATCAATTTGAAAACATCAATGACACATATCATTGTTCCAAGCTTTCAAATCATTAACTTGGATCACGATTTAGGTCATAAACAATAAATTTTTCTTAACCAAATTCATTAAGTATGAACAAATGTTCTTAAGCTTAGTCAACATATTTCGAGAATAATTAACAAGATAAACTTGACTCGAAATTTCTGCTGTGCATGTAAAGTCCACTTTTGTCATGCGACGTTGTTTCATAGATAGAAATGTGAAACTTGAGTAATAGGTGGTCCAGTTTTCACTTCGCTTTTGTTGATGACATTCTACAAAAGCTTCGGTTGATCTTTTGCCTTCAAACGACATAACGTAGTGATGTCGCGTACTCAACTGCACACGTCTATCCTAATTCGAGACTTGACTAAATGTATACTAGAAGTCAAGATATAGTTTTGATCAACTAAATTTGACAACAAGCTTGCGATAGCAACACTTGTGAGTTTGACCTAGAAATGCTCTAACAATCTCCCCATTTGTCAATTTTAGTGATAAAGCTATCAATACATAAGTAATAAAAAATAAAGCTTCAAAACTCCTGAATCCATCATGCTTGATTTCTTTGGTTCTCCAATTCCTTCAATTCTTTGTTACTTCAAGTTGCCAATGATTCTGAACATGTTCAACTCAGCATCGTTGTTGTTGAAGATCTGTAACGATAAAAACTTTGAAAACAAATATTCCCAATCATTGTTATACAAGAACATAGTATTATTATGATCTCCAAAGTTCAATTGTATCACAACTTCGAAGTAATACTACTGTAATATGTTTCCCCCCTTAGGCAATACTTACATATTTTGCATAATAGGTGAAACCTATAGATGTTGATTCACTCCCCCTTACATAATGATCCGTAAACCATGTATGTATGTAGTGCGAAACTACTAATTAATTCTCCCCCTTTTTGTCAATAAAAATTGGCTAAGGTACGGAAACAGTGGGATCGTAATGAAATCTAACAAAAGATACTTCAAGACTAAAGAAACGGAAACAACACATAAGAGCATAGTTGATATGTGTTTCTTTTATCAACTTTTATTTTAGATGAGATCACAGAGTATAAAAATACTTAGTGTCTTATCTAGGATATTTAAGATACAGGCATCCCTTATATATTCCACATCCACTCTCTCCACAAGGATATGGCAATTAAGCACAAGTTCATAAAGAACTCTCCCCTATTTGATGTCATTCCCAGGAGAACATGAGTGACCTTACCTTAATAAAAAGCAGAATTTTTTCGAACATTAAAAAATCACATGGATTTGTATCCTAAATATCGATATAAATTAATCTTAACGTCAGTTACGAACAAGGAGATAATTTTAATCGATATGACTCAATATTAAAAAATCTTACGGAGTTTGATAATGCAGTAATTACACAAGAGTGTAACCACGAGTAGATCAATGCTGTGAAAGTTCTCACATAGTTTATTCTACTTTTAGTTCATAAAACTTAATATATTTAACTTTTGAGCATGTATGAAATATAAGTTCAATTCACGAAGTAAAGGACATATATATATATATATATTATAAGGGACAATGGTGTTTTTCCCTTTGGACGGAAATCTACAGTTTGGACACATAAAGGATGGCCCCGATTGAGATACATATTTAAGTTATTCAATTACATTTCGGGCATATAAAGAATGGTCTAGATTAAGCTACATATTTAAGATTTTCAATCCACATTTTAGGCATATAAAGATCTATATTATAAAGGATAATGGTGTTTTTCCCTTTGGACATATATCTACAGTTTGGACACATAAAGGATGTCCCAGATTGAGATACATATTTAAGTTACTCAATTACATTTCTGGCATATAAAGAATGGTCCATATTGAGCTTCTATATTATAAGGAACAATAGTGTTTGTCCCTTTGGACGAAGATCTACAGTTTGGACACATAAATAATGGCCCAGATTGAGATACATATTTAAGTTATACAATTACATTTCTGGCATAAGAATGGTCCAGATTGAGCTACATATTTAAGATTTTCAATCCACATTTTAGGCATATAAAGATCTATATCTATCTATATTATAAGGTACAATGGTGTTTTCACCAATGGACGGTCATCTACAGTTTGGACATATAAAGGACGACCCAGATTGAGGCACATATTTAAGTTATTCAATTACATTTCTGGCATATAAAGCACGGTCCAGGTTGAGCTACATATTTAATATTTTTAATCAACATTTTAGGCATATTTAATGTGCATTTATTTCGGAGTTATTCCTCCCATTTAATGTCAAACATTACTTTTATTTAAAATTAATTGCCCATAAACTTACCCTTTTATAATCAAATTCCTTCCCCAAGGTTCATCATTTGCACAACTCTATTTTCAAGGTATGATTCACTTTTGTTTTGGTTGATTGAGATAATTGTTGTTAGTTTTTCTATTTAGATTTTTGTTTAACATCCATGGATTCATGATGCCTCATGCCTAATTTTTGTCTCATTTATGCAGTTTAATCAAATTCCTTTCCCAAGGTTCATCATTTGCACAACTTTATTCTCAAGGTATGATTCACTTTTGTTTTGGTTGATTGAGATAATTGTTGTTAGTTTTTCTCTTTGATTTTTTGTTTAACATCCATGGATTCATGGTGCCTCATGCCTAATTTTTGTCTCATTAATGCAGTTTAATTTTGTTTTTTCCTTTGTAGTCAAATGATACTGATCAGATATATGATTGGTATTCATTTTTATTCTTATGTTAGGTCTTTTTTTAATACCATATGATACCATTTAATTTCTAATTTCTTACACAATATTTTTTATTTTTCTCTGGAAAGGGAATTGTCCTATAAGACTTTAACTTCTTCAAGCAAAAATTTTAAGATTTACATGTAGTGAAAATAAATGACGAAGAAAATGATGGTTCCATTGTTATGCCCTTAATTTGGGTCGGTAAATGGCATTTCTTAATTGTATTGTTATTGTCGTTAGAGAGTTCATACTCTAATCGGATTATGGTCGTGTACATGTTGGGGTCTAATAGATTGAAGTTTCTTGATTATATTTGTTATTCTTCTAATTCTTTGTATCATATAAACCTTGAAATTATATCTCTTCATACTTATAGCCTTTTGATGGTTTACAAAGTGAGTATTTGTTTATCTTAGATTCTTTATGCACAACAGATTTTTAATGTGCATTTATTTGGGATTTATTCCTCCCATTTAATGTCAAACGTTACTTTTATTCAAAATAAAACACCCATTTACTTAATCCCTTTTATAATCAATTTTTCCCAACGTTCATCAATTGCACAACTTTATTCCCAATGTATGATTTCACCTTTGTTTTGGTTGATTGAGATAATTGTTGTTAGCTTTTCTCTTTAATTGTTTTTAATATCCATGGATTCATGGTGCCTTACGCATAATTTTTGTTTATTTATGCAGTTTAATTTCTCTTTTATATTTTTCGTTTATTTTTTATTTTTTATGTCGATTTTGTTTTTTCATTTGCAGTCAAATGATACTGATCAGATATATGATTGCTAGGTATTCATTTTTATGCTTTTGCTAGGTTTATTTTTAATACCATACCATACCTTTTAATTTATATTTTTCTTACAAAATATTTTTTGTTTTTCTCTGGACAGGGAATTGTTCAATAAGACTTTGACTTCTTCAACCAAAAATTGTAGGATTTATATGGAGTGAAAATAAATGACGAAGAAAATGACGATTCCATTGATTATGCCCTTAATTTGGGTCGGTGTATGGCATTTCTTAACTGTATTGTTATTGTCGTTGGAGAGCTCACACTTTTAATCAGATTAGAGTTGTGTACATATTGGTGTCTAATAGATTGAAGTTTCTTGAATATATTTGGTATTCCCTTAATTCTTTGTATCATATAAACTTTGAAATTATATCTCTTCACACTTATAACCTTTTGATGGTTTACAAAGTGAGTATTTATTTATCTTAGATTCTTCACGCACAACAGATTTTTAATGTGCATTTATTTGGGAGTTATTCCTCCCATTTAATGTCAATCATTACTTTTATTCAAAATAAAACGCCCATTAACTTAATCCCTTTTGTAATCAAATTTTTTTCCGAAGGTTCATCATTTGCACAACTTTATTCCCAGGTATGATTCACTTTTGTTTTGGTTGATTGAGATAATTGTTGTTAGATTTTCCCTTTATTTATTTTGTAACATCCATGGATTCATGGTGCCATACGCCTATAATTTATAAGGGACAATGGTGTTTTCACCAATGGATGGTCATCTACAGTTTGGACATATAAAGAACGACTCAGATTGAGGCACATATTTAAGTTATTCAATTACATTTCTGGCATATAAAGAACGGTCCAGATTGAGCTACATGTTTAATATTTTTAATCAACATTTTAGGCATATTTAATGTGCATTTATTTCGGAGTTATTCCTCTCATTTAATGTCAAACGTTACTTTTATTCAAAATTAAATGCCCATAAACTTAATCCCTTTTATAATCAAATTCCTTCCCCAAGGTTCATCATTTGCACAACTCTATTTTCAAGGTATGATTCACTTTTATTTTGGTTGATTGAGATAATTGTTGTTAGTTTTTCTCTTTAGTTTTTTGTTTAACATCCATGGATTCATGGTGCCTCATGCCTAATTTTTGTCTCATTTATGCAGTTTAATCAAATTCCTTTCCCAAGGTTCATCATTTACATGTAGTGAAAATAAATGATAAAGAAAATGATGGTTCCATTGTTATGCCCTTAATTTGGGTCGGTAAATGGCATTTCTTAATTGTATTGTTATTGTCGTTAGAGAGTTCATACTCTAATCGGATTATGGTCGTGTACATGTTGGGGTCAAATAGATTGAAGTATCTTGATTATATTTGTTATTCTTCTAATTCTTTGTATCATATAAACCTTGAAATTATATCTCTTCACACTTATAACCTTTTGATGGTTTACAAAGTGAGTATTTGTTTATCTTAGATTCTTTATGCACAACCGATTTTTAATGTGCATTTATTTGGCAGTTATTCCTCCCATTTAATGTCCAACGTTACTTTTATTCAAAATAAAACACCCATTAACTTAATCCCTTTTATAATCAATTTTTCCCCCAAGGTTCATCACTTGCACAACTTTATTCCCAATGTATGATTTCACTTTTGTTTTGGTTGATTGAGATAATTGTTGTTAGCTTTTATCTTTAATTTTTTTTTTATATTCATGGATTCATGGTGCCTTACGCCTAATTTTTGTTCATTTATGCAGTTTAACTTCTCTTTTATATTTTTCATTTATTTTTTATTTTTTATGTCGATTTTGTTTTTTCATTTGCAGTCAAATGATACTGATCAGATATATGATTGCTAGGTAGTCATTTTTATGCTTTTGTTAGGTTTATTTTTAATACCATACCATACCATACCTTTTAATTTATATTTTCTTACACAATATTTTTTATTTTTATCTGGACAGGGAATTGTCCAATAAGACTTTGACTTCTTCAACCAAAAATTATAGGATTTACATGGAGTGAAAAAAAAAATTACGAAGAAAATGACGATTCCATTGATTATGCCCTTTATTTGGGTCGGTGAATGGCATTTCTTAACTGTATTGTTATTGTCATTGGAGAGCTCATACTTTTAATCAGATTAGAGTCGTGTACATGTTGGTGTCAAATAGATTGAAGTTTCTTGACTATATTTGTTATTCCCTTAATTCTTTGTATCATATAAACCTTAAAATTATATCTCTTCACACTTATAACCTTTTGATGGTTTACAAAGTGAGTATTTATTTATCTTAGATTCTTCATGCACAACAGATTTTTAATGTGCATTCATTTGGAGTTATTCCTCCCATTTAATGTCAAACATTATTTTTATTCAAAATAAAACGCCCATTAACTTAATCTCTTTTGTAATCAATTTTTTTCCCCAAGGTTCATCATTTGCACAACTTTATTCCCCGGTTATGATTCACTTTTGTTTTGGTTGATTGAGATAATTGTTGTTAGGTTTTCTCTTTATTTTTTTTTAACATCCATGGATTCATGGTGCCATACGCCTAATTTTTGTCTCATTTATGCAGTTTAATTTCTCTTTTATTTTTTTCGTTAATTTTTTATTTTTTTATCTCGATTTTGTTTTTTCATTTGCAGTCAAATGATACTGATCCGATGTAACCATACCATACCTTTTAATTTATATTTTCTTACACAATATTTTTTATTTTTCTCTGGACAGGGAATCGTCCAATAAGACTTTGACTTCTTCAACCAAAAGTTATAGGATTTACATGGAGTAAAAATAAATGACGAAGAAAATGACGATTTCGTTGATTATGCCCTTAATTTGGGTCGATAAATGGCATTTCTTAACTGTATTGTTATTGCCGTTGGAGAGTTCATACTCTTAATCAGATTAGAGTCGTGTACATGTTGGTATCAAATAGATTGAAATTCAAGTTTTTGATGCTTAAGATGTATTATGAGTCAACAGTTGTTCTTATGATACAAAATCTTTGTATTTTCTCATGGATTTCACTTTTGATGTACTTGAATCTGATGTATACAAATCTACTATATTAAGGAAATTAAGAGGGTTACCGCTTTCTTCCTTCAAAAAATAAATAAAATAGATTGACGTTTCTTGATTATATTTGTTATTCTTATAATTCTTTGTATTACATAAACCTTGAAATTACATCTCTTCGTACTTATAACCTTTTTATGGTTTTCAAATTGAGTATTTGTTTATCCTAGATTCTTCATGCATAGTCAAATAATGATTATATGCAGTTGACACCAAGAATAGTTATTATCTTAGAAGATCATATTAAATTATTTATACATAGTTAACCATCTTGCTAAGCCTGAAATTTAGGTCTCTTATGTACTCTTAGGTCAAGGTGTAATATCAGTTCGATTTTCAAGTTTTCATACCACTGGTATTTAGACAGGGTCTCTTATTTACTTTTAGGTCTCAAATGCATATGCCGACAAAGAGAAACTCTCCTATACATGTATCATTTATCGATTCATATATTAGAGGGGTAAATCTCTTTTGTTTGGATCTGGAATTTTATTTAATGCGAGTCTTTTACTATTTAATTAATAAGACTACAAGATTGTATTATTAATTTACAAGGAAAAGCATAGTTGGCATGTGTTGTATGCAACTTCATCAGGTGCATCGTTTTTCACCGCTACGAAAGATTCAAGGACGCTTCATACTACTAATATCCAAGGGAATGTTGTAGGAGTCAATGTTTTTCATTTTTATCTTCTTTTCTATTCTGTAAGCTGGGGGTTTTTCATATGTTAGTTTAAACCACAAATGTATTGTCATCATTCTTTAACAAGAGGCTTCATAGTGCAATGTAACGTCTCTCAATTAGAAAGTTGTAGGGAATGATGAATGTTAATTACCATATTTATGCAAATGACATGTTTGATGACCATCAACTGACTGGCCGTCAATTATATTAACCCAACCGATTAACCATTTTTTTTACCATGGGTTTGAGTATTACTAATGTATAACCATGCCAATTATACATTGAAAATTGTCAGCGGTTCTAAAAATTAATGTAGATATAACAGTTTTCATGGATATGAAAGAAGGGTTCGCAGCTCAGATTTAACTTTTTGAATCTAGAAAAAAATTACACTTGACTGAACTACATTTGTAATTTGGAATGTAATCGACAATTTAATTTTATCAAACTATGAATTTCTACGAGTTCCTGCTTGAGACTTTAGGTTTTCAATTTTGTTGATATTATTTGCAACAATTGTGAATGGATGGTTATCTCAATTATCATAAATGAATCTGTGTGGAGTTCCAGTGTACACACTTACATGGATATCTTAATCACTGAAAAAAATACTCCCTGATGTATAAATATCAGTGTATATTCATATATGGACATCCTAATCACCATATAACAAGAAATCGATCCCGCAAATGTTAATAATATCGATCAAAGCTTCGAGCTCAGTTTAAGAAAGATTACCACTCCCCCAAGTTTCCCACGCTCATTTCATGGTAGTCTCGCAAGAAAAAATAAAATAATCAATACCAGAACAACTCATAACCCCGTGTCGTTACGACACGGGTTATATCCTAGTATATATACATCTCATATAAGACTTTGCAATACATATCTGTATTATAAGGGACAATGGTGTTTTTATCAATGGACGGTTATCTACAGTTTAGACACATAAAGAATGGTCCATATTGAGCGAAAATTGTGTTTTGGTAATTTACAATTTGGGTAGATAAACAACGGTGGTGATTTTAGCCACATATTCTTACACTCTAATCACACCTGCAAATAATACATTTGGATTACTCGCCCTAATTTAAAGTTCTTTCGGTTACGCATCCCGTAATACTTTTCAAATTACTTTAAGCTTTCTTCTCATTAATGCAGATGCGTTATCCTTGGATAATAAATGTAAATATTTAAAACCATTGATGAATCGAAAAAGAGAATATACTTTGCACCCCGTTTGAGGTTGATTCAAGCTTAGGGTTCTTCTTTTCAAAAAACTTTAATTTAATTTTATTTTTGTTTGATTCAGAGTTAGGATTTCTCTTTAAATAATCACTGACAACTCCGTGTAGACAGTACAGAAACTTTGGGTTTGTACGTGATTATCAATTTTTAATTTGATTTTTCGTTGGTTAATTGTAAGGTTTCGATTTTTAACAGTCTCTGTGTTAGGATTTTCCGTAAGGAATCGGGAGACATGGTATTATAATCTTGCTTCGTGTTCCTATCTAGCAATGATTATGCTTTTACTTGAAAAATTGTTTATATTAAGATGTTATCGGAATTAGTTATTTCTTTTTGAAGAAAGAATGAGAGTAAAAATGGACGAATCAAAAAGATGTTTAAGTAGATTATTTTGCCCGTGTCTTTCTTTATCTGTTAGATTAGACAACCATTAATTTAGTCTAGCTCATTTTTTTTTTTGTTTTCTTTAGCAATGCATTGATGAAAAGCAAGACAACCATTTGATCTATATATCTTTACTGGTTTGTCAGCCATTCATTTCCTTTATGACTGACTTTGATGCAGTATTTTACATGGCATCTCAAACCCTCTGATTTCCAAGCAATGGGCTGGCAGTTATCAAATATACAAGGTAATCAGGCGTTATGGGTATGTAAACTACCTATTTGGGTTTGTATTTGCCTCTTTACCACAACTATAGGTCCTGCACGCGTACGTTATGGTCATCTAATTCTTTGCTCATTTGTTGATAGAAAAAGATAAAATCCTTGCTCCGGTTTAGTGTAGTGGAGATTCAATGTTTCAATGAACAAGCCTTTACTCTTCTTCTCTTCTTCCTGGTGAAATGTTTCTAGGGGATGAAGGATTTTTGTTGGGTTCAACCGAGGAAGAGTCCAATATACCCATTGATCTTTGGTATAACTCTCTCCCATTTGGAATTTGTTAAATTAGGATCATTTATTGTTTTCCCCCGATTTTCGGTTTTGATTTTTCATTAATCAGTATTAAACAGCCTGATCAAATAATTTCTACATTCTGCATATTCTTTTTGTCATCTTATTTTTCTATTTTGTTGTAGTAACATTAGACAGACCGATCAAATCATGCATATTCATATGAGTCATAGTTTTTTCTTAAGTACAAATTTTATGCGTCTCTTTGTTAACTTTGGAATTTGAGACTGAAGAGGAGTTTCCATCTAATGCTCCAATCTTACTCAATTTCCCGTTTGAAGTACAATTTTGTAATTGAAGTCTAACAATTTTTATTAAATTTTGTAGGTTGATTGGAGCTGATAAATGTACCGTTACGGAAACCCTCGATCGATTGGGAAGAGAAGCAAGATATATATATATTTAGTGGGTAAAATCAGTACGTTCTCGATATTTCTTTAGTTGTTGTTATTCGTTAAAATAAGATATCTTATGCTTCGTGGACAATTTCACATGAAGCATTGTTTTCCTTTCCTATGTTCCGCTACCGAATTCAGTAGAGAACTATTTTTTATTAGTTCACGGATAACTATCTTTTGTAGTTTCTCAAAGCTGTCATTGTATTTTTTTACCCATTAGCTTGAATTATCCCTACATAGGTCCAAGTATCCTATTTCTTTGCTCAATTTTGGCTGTCAAATTATAACCCAACCAAGTTTGATTATAATTATTCTTAAGCATTTTTGTTTTTGTTGAAGCAGTTCATGTTTATGGCGTCGGCACCCAATAAAATTTTGACGATCTGCATAAGGATCCACCGACTTCTTGCAGTGCAGGTTTGCAGATCTTATACTTCATATTTTGGGTATATATGAACTGGATATGCTTTTATATATATATATATATATGACAGTTTCGGAGAAAAAACAACAGCGACGATAGTGAATTTCAAGATTGAATTGTCTTTATGTGTATTCAACTCACAAAGAGAAGTGAGTTGGTTTTTTTCTTCTTTTATTTTTTACCTATTAGCAGAGCCGTAGGATACAAATGGATATATCATAAAATGGGATACCCGAAAAAGTGTTTTCACTTTTCACGCACTAGAGATTCGTCCTGCTTCTCTCTTAAGCATTCCATGCAATTAAGAATCATATCATTTTTATGGGAGGAACTGATTTCTGCCTAGAATGTTTTCACTTTTCACGCACTAGAGATTGGTCCTGCTTCTCTCTTAAGCATTCCATGCAATTCAGAATCATATCACGTGAAGTTGTTTGTTTAGATGATTTAATGAAAATATTATGGTAATGCTGTTTCAGATTATTTGTGATGATGTTAGAGAGAAGGGAAAGATGGTTTACGCAACAGCTTGCTTAATGCTTTGATCATTTTTTCTTACATATTTTTTTCACTTAACGATGGATCTCTGGATATTGAATTGTACAGGAATTGATTGTCTGGGAAAATTCACAAATATTCCGCATATGAAGCTCTTGGTCAGAGTATCGGCCTCCTTGATGATACCCAAGATTCCAGATAAAACACAACTGATATACTACAGATATACTACATATATATAGGAATCATACTGGGAAAAAATGGAATGGGAGTTTCCCAATAAAGAACAAACATGGAAGTGGTTTGTGGTTTTTGTTACTAATAATACCCCTTATATTTCGGTCAAACTGGTCGCGTAGTTCTTAATTCTTAATTTTCAGCTATATCACCACATAGAAATATATGTAATTTTAGATTGTCACAAATAAAGATTTATCCCTCCTACATATTTACATTATTTTCCCGTCAATTCTCCACAAACCTTTAATTAAAACTGATACAGTCAGCTGATCACAAACTCAAACAGATGAGTGCCTGACTGGGACATAGGCTGCTGGCCTTCAACTCAGCACGATGATCTCCAAATCAACATTACATATAATAGGAAATATATCCGATATATACGCCAAAAAAGCCAGATTCGGCACGAGTCATACCCTAGTCTATATTATGAGATACAATGATGTTTTACCTAATCGACGGTTATCTACAGTTCAAATACATAAACGATGGCTTAGATGGAGCCACTATCCAATTGACCGTAATCTACATCGTGAGTACATAAGAACGAACGAGATTAAACGATGATCTATTATAAAATAACGCGTGTGCACTTAACGTGCCAAACCATAACTCGGACAAGCCCTTTGGAAAAGGTAAAATATTAGACCCAAAAATCCCCATTTCTTCAGCCATGAATATTGCGGCAGTGAATGAAGGGAAAACAGAAATAGAGAGAATTCACTGTGAGCTTTCGAGATCCTTGGAAAATTGAAGGCGTTTCTTTTTTCCTACCAAACTTAAGGAATTGACGCTGATTCGGCCAAAAGGTGAATTTTCTTTTCCATTTGGTTTTGGTCGTGAAGACGTTTGATTGGTACCATGCTGCATTTCATTTCTATGTTATGGATTCACATTTCTACCTGTAGGTACTCAATCTCCTGATTTTTGTTGGTTTCCTAGTAAGAAGATAAAAGGGGAAAAATTTGATCTTTCATTTTTACGTTATCATGTCAGGGAGCATGGTACTCTGAAAGAGGAGCTGGGGGAAGCCTGAATCTGTTAAGTTTCACCTCCTACTCCATGGTTTGATATTTATCTCGACTGCACAAACGTATTCATATGAATAGAAATGGCATCTCTATGGTGGAGGTTTTTCTTTTTCATTCATCATTATTTTTATAAAATTCTAAATAGAGTATACCTTAGTTGTTTTTTATATTGATTTGCTTCAAATAGATGACATCGGTATCTTCATTTGCAAGTCGATATCTTCATTTGCACGTTTACTTTTGATCTATATAGTGTGTTATGTGTTCTATAATTAAAAAAACTATTGCACAGATCAAAGGTTTCGAATATTAGCGGTATTCAATGTGTTATTTTAAATAGTGACTGTGAAAGTGTGAATATATAGCAAATAGCCTAAACTCATGTTGTCACACATGCTGCTCAAATCAAGGTGCGCAACTAATCAACTTAAACTGATAGTTAAACTTGAACATGAAATTTTTGATGTGTCTTAGCTAAACTTAAACATAAACAAAAGGTTTTGAGAGTTCAAAAAAAAAATGTAAAAACGTTGTTATAGGGATCTGTAGTGTCCAATTCAGTTACATATACTTCTTCAGAGTGTATAGATTCTTGAGTAGCCTTATTTCATTTTGTAGAAGTCGTGATGGATTTTATAAAGGGGCAGAATTAGAATGAATCCTAATTTATCTGCACAGTCTACAGCTTAGAAATGAATATAGAAGTACAAAAATTCAACAATTGCTTGGTCTATGACACTTTAAGATGTTTACTAAGTAGTTTTCTTGCGTCAATGGTGTGTATGCAGAAACAAGTATACTAAATTGTGATGTTGAGCCTGAATTACCATACCGGGTCTTTAAAGTATAAGGCATTTGGTCAAGAAATTTACACTGATTTCTTGGATTTCTTGCAATATGCAGGTCAGGATTTGTTTAACTTGAACCTAATATTTATTTGAATACTGAAATGCTTGGTTAATTTTTAGCCAACCAAAAAATCCACTGGCAATCATTAGAAGGTCTACCTATGATCACTGGCAACAGTAGGGTGAAAAGTGCTAGATATTTTTTCTGGGGGGAGTCAGTTATTTAAATTGTTAAAAGAAGTCTAATCTTTCATGGTTTATAGATAAGTTTATAAGGCCGTCAAATGGTTTTTTGTGACAGCAACATCATCTTGGTGGAGCCATGGATATACAATGTCACTTTTTTTGGTTATCTTCTTTCATTCTCTACGCGATGGAGGTAAGTCCCGCTTCTACCATAAATATTCCTTGGAATTTAAGTATAGTACCATGTGAAGTTTTTTGTTTAGATGATTAAATGCAAATATTTATGATATTAGTATTTAAAATTTAGTTATTTAGTGTTTGGGGCACAAGTTTTGGTACGTCTTAATGTTTGGGTCCTAAGTTTGTCCAATTTAGTGTTTGGTTTGTTGACTCGTTAGTCAACTAAGTAAACTAGCGATTTAGGTCAAACAGTTAGTTATATCTGACTTCTGTTAGTTAATATATTTACTAAGCTTGCAACTCAGTTAATACACCACCAGCTCCGTCATTATGGTCGGGACTCGGGTGTTTTGTTTTACATTTTTTTTAACGAAAATAAGATCGGATCTCATATTTCTCAATGGGATCATGGAGTTCCCAGTAGTCCAAGAGTAAGCATCAATTACCATCCAGATACATGAAAGTTCAAGAGCAAATTTTGCAAATGCATGAACTAAATTTAATGGTGCAGAGCAGAAAGAATAAAAAATTGGATTATGGAAAAATGTTTGCATCATAAATTTGATGTTGATGTGGTGAGGGATAGTGGGGTGGTGGTGGTGGATAATGAAGTCGAGATAGAGAATTACATTGTTTATTGTAAAAAAAAAAATGAAAGAGAGCAACTATGGAAGATAGGTATTCAGGTCTTGTTGATATCCGAGGGAATTTACTGGACAGGTATGTTTGGGTTTTGTTTTGTGCGATTTTGAATTTGGGTATGTTGAATATTGCTCAACTATCCTAGCTTGTGCCTGTGAATAAAATTTTTCAGGGTTTCACTCAATTTCCCCAAATTGTGCAATTAGAGGGTTTATCTCAGTTTCCTCAAATTAGATTGAATCCCTGTAATGTAGGTATATTGGATGAACAATATTAGACTTCGTTACTGGTCAATCATTAGTCGTGGTGATCTTATATCGATTTAGTGGTGGTGCTCTTGGAGTTGGTGGCGTCCACCAATGTGATTTTCTATAGTAGTGATGATGATTATATACTACATGGAGAACTAGATGACGGAAATGGTGATGATGGAAGTGTTTTGCTAAATATCAATGAAACCCCTTTGATAGTGAATTTGTAACTGCAGTTCATCTTTTTCTTGATTTTTGATGCGCATAAATTTAAGGTGCACGTGTAACGGCTATTGCTAACGGCAATACTTCAGCTGACAGAAGCTACAGATGTTAACCTTACCTGACTGTTTGAATAGAATCCCTAGTTGACTAACGGATCAACGACACGAATCCTAAATTGGACAAACTTAGGACTCAAACACGAAGACATACCAAAAATTGTGACCCAAATACTAAATAACTTTAAAATTTTAGGAGTTAACAAATAACATGATCCTCAAACTATAACTAACATAACCTGAAGGTGAAAGCAACAACAACAAAAGAATAGCGCCGCAGAAGTGTAGGTGGTAAGCATCTTTGCTTATGCTGGAATATACAAGATTTACACAATGAATTTGGATTAGAGCTGGCAATCCGAGCCAAAACCTGCGGGTTGGCCCGTCCCGTCCCGTGAAAACCCGTACCCGTCCCGGATGGTAAGTAAACAAGACGGGCGCGGGTTGTACAATTAGTGGCTTGTGAAGAAACGGGTTAACCCGGCCCGTACCGTGAAACCCGCGGTCTGACCCGTAACCCGTAGATTTATACCCTGCTGAAACTGAAACACGTATCTAGTTACGTGTCACCCAAATCTCCATCGTATAAAACGGGGAAACCGTAAGCTTTCCTATCATTCTTCTTCGACTTCGGTTGTTCTTCCTCTTTTTTTCTTCTTCCCTGACTCAGAGAGAGTCTCCTGAGTCTTGAGGCTGCATCTCATGATTCTCATATCTTTCCATCATCGACAAATATCTAAAGATTCAAGGCTAGCAGGTAATCAGATTTTAATTTTTGTTTTCTTCTTTATTTTCTTCTTCTAGGAATCTAGGGTTTTACATAGGAATCCCAACAAATCTTTAATATTCTTAGTATTGTTGTGTTGTGAACTTGTGATTGTGATTCTGTGAAGATAGGTAATCTTTAATTTTCTTAATTTCATGATGTTTCAGTTCTTACCAGTTACCACAAAAAAGGGTTTTTTCTTAATCTTTAATTTTTTATTACTCATTAGTTTTGCTTGGTTTAAAGGCTTTAGTTGATTTGGTGATTTGATTTCTGTGAGCCAATCAATGGGTATTCACAATTTTGTCTAATTTGTGGATAGTTAAGTTTTTAGTTGAAATCCTTAAGAATATTAACAATTGGGAATTTGGGATCAATTAGTTTTGGTTTATTATGCACAAATTTCGTCTAATTTGTGGTTTGGTAACTTTGGTTTATTGGTTAAGTTTTTAGTTGATCAATTAGTATTTAGTATTTTTACCATCTTATGTTACATTTAATCATGTATTGGGAATTGGGATCATTATCAAAACTAAAGTGTTATTTGGAATTGCAGACCAGATGTTGAAATGGAATTGCAGACAGATGTTGTTTTATATAATGCAATTCTTGATTTAAGTCAGGGTCTTAGACTCTTAGACTCTTAGTCTTACAATGTTACTGCAATACTGCTTATTGGTGTCTCCATCTTTTTTTTTTATCACATGAATTCTTGTTGAAACATGGAATGACAGTTTTAACTGAATTAAATTTCTTACTGTTGTGGCATGTGGGTCTTGAGATTTTTTATGTTCTTTACAGAGATTTAGGGGATTTGTTTGATTTGTTTGTTTTGTTAGATGTTATTGTTTTGGGTGACTTGAAAATGCATGTACTATAATAGTTTTGTTGGATGTCATTGTCTATGTATTTTTTCAATTTCTGTTTATGTAATTTTCATGTTTCTGAATGACTCTTTGACTTGTTCTTTGTGGCCGCTCCATCCATTTCAGGATGTCAAGTGTACAAGAGCAAGAGTTACCAGAACCAGACCATTTCAAGGATGTTATGAGTGCTGATGATGAAGATGATGATGTTGAGATGTTATGAATGTATGATACTATGATAGTATCTGTGTGACTGTGTCTGTGTTTCTTTAAGAAGACTAATTTGTTTAGTTTTGCAATTTTGAGTTTTTGAATTGATATACCAAATGAATTGGATGAATGTTAGATACTTAGGTTGTAGCTTGTAGGAAAGGAACTTTAGATGCCCTGAATATGGAAGGAAATAGCCCAGAAATCGATTTCTGGCGAGTTGACTCAACAAAAACCAGGTAACCCGTGAGCACCCGTAAACCCGCGAGCTTTACCCGGGACGGGCACGGGTGGGATAAATGACCACCCGTGAAGAATTTCAACCCGCGAGCTCAGGCTTGTATTAACCTGTAACCCGCAGGTTGGTCACAAGCCAGACCCGTCCCGCCCGTTTGCCAGCTCTAATTTGGATTTCATTTGAAATTTAAAAGGTATTTGTGATCGATTGATCTTATTTTGTGCAATGGAGTTGGATATAGTTTATTGAGAAACACATGTTTGGATGAAACTATTTGTTTGTACCATGAGTAAAAATGCCACATAATGGGCCAAATTCCTACTTAAATCGCCTTTTGGCCCTCATCCAAGCCTACCACCAACCTACCAACTGAAGTAGCTACCAGCTAATCCAGTAATCCATGAAGTCAATGCACCGATCAATGGTCAAAGTCAACCATCGGTCAACTGTCGAAGTCAAGTTGCAAGTCGTGCCTCTAGCCAATTTCCAGCAAAGTACTCTGCCGCACTGCTAGCCAACCTCTATCCATACTGTCAGTTGTGCTGCCTGCCAGCCTCCATCCAGTCTCTAGTAAAGGCAGTCGACCCATGTCAATTAAGCTCGTTTCCGTCGATCCGGTTCAAGAACCCTGGAAGAAGATTCTGGAAGGTTTGATGACCAATTCCTATAGGGAATATTTTGGAATATTCTAGGAGGCATGCAGAGCAAATTAATACAGTTTATGGCCTGGAGGCATGCAGGGAAAATTAATACAGTTTATGGCCAGGAGGCATGCATGGCAAATTAATACAGTTTATGGCCAGGAGGCATGCAGGGACACTTAATACAGTTTATGGCCAGGAGGCATGCAGCGCATGGCCAGGAGGCATGCATGGAAACTTAATACAGTTTATATCCAGGAGGCATGCAGGGAAACTTAATACAATTTATGCCTGCCTTGCAATTAGGGGAAGAACCGAATTCGCAACTGTATAAATAAGGGGAATTAGAACCCTTATAGGGGGAGAGAAAAAGATAGGAACAAATCCTAAAAAGGATCAGAAATTATTGTAACCGATACAAGAATAAAATATCTCTCCCTATGGGGATTCGTCCGTGGATGTAGGCAAACGATGCCGAACCACGTTAAATCCGTGTCTATCATCTTTAAGCTTGTTTTGTGTATAACCCTAGCTCTGATCATCATTACCAAAATCATCGTGTTCAGTTCCTGGAAATATTTATGGGTACAAACATTGGCGCCGACTAAGGGGGACTACGAGAAAAAGAATCGTGTCTTCCCGTTGAGAAAAGTATTACAAAGAGCTTCAAAATCGTGTTTGTGAGAAAGCAGTTTGAACGTCGTCAAAAACCACTGTTGCAGTCCAGTTGATCGAAACTGCTGCAACACAGTTTGATCTCAACTACTGCATTCCGGTTGATCGCAGCTACTGTAGACCAGTTAATCGAAGTTATTGCAGTCCAGTTGATCGCAACTGCTGCAATCCAGCTTCTCAGTTCGAGGTTTGCTGAAACTATTACCTTCAGAATCTTCCGAGGCTGAACCACAACAAAGATTGATGAAACTATTATCGGGATGCCCGATCCTCCGCATACACAAGTCCAAAGGTTGAGAAATCAGTTTCCCGATAACATAGCAACAGCATATTCGAGTTCGAAGATTGACAAAATCACCACCCACCACCATGTTACCAGGTTTCCAAGCTATCTATCTCTAACTTTTTCCATTAGTTACCTGCACCAACAACATGTATGACAAAGACGGGATCCGAAAACCCTAGGAAAGCCGTCCAGAAAAGATCACAAAAGGTGTAATAAAATTGCCGCAGAAAAGTTCGTGAGAAACGACAACAGTCCAAGAAAACTGTTGCTGAAATTTTAAGGAGAAAAGACCACAACACGAGGAACTTTTATAAAAGGCTCGTAGAAAAGATGACATTTCTTCATACCTGTTGCAAAACGTTCGAAGTAAAGATAACAGACCCGAGAGTTGTTGCAGAAACTTCAAGACTAAAGGCAACGGTTCAAAAAAAATAAATAAATAACGTGCTAGAAACTTTCAAACAAAATCAACAGGAGTGCCGACGGACGATGGCTGGCGGCAAGAGCCGACAGACCATACCGGCGGACTAGACCGGTGGGTCGAGCCGGCGGACCAGACCAGCGGAGGTGTCGTCCACCCCGTTATTTACATTCACCCATATTATGTTTCTTCACCCGCGTCAGCCGAGTTGTTCACCCTCGTTAAGTTAATATCACCCACGTCAGCATACTCAACTGCCACGTCAGCACACCACATCAGCAACTTGTCTCAGTCATCGACCGCCATGTCAGCAGTTTGTCCCAGTCATTGGGCGCCACGCAACATGCCAGTCAGCATGCCACGTCAACAACTTGTTCCAGTCATTGGCATCCACGTCAGCACCTGTCACAGTCATTAGCTGCCATGTCAGTAGTGTAGTGTCACCTCAGTATCCACGTCATCAGGGAGTCACCTATTTCCGGTCATCTTCTCTGTCACTGGTAGACTTCTCCGGCTCCGACAATAGTTTGTCGGCGGCTCGACCCGGCTCCAACCGACCGATGTGATCCTATGCTTCGTGAAGTAAAATGCTTCGATAGTCCTTGGATGTTTCCGCCCAGCTACTCAATACTGTCGGATATTCACGCCCTACCAAGCCAAGCCGAGTTGGGTCATTCAGCTGAGACGCTAGCCTAGCCAAGCCAATGGCTCGCTGGATTTTTCTACCCCATATTGTTAGCCTTGCGGATTTATATGCCCCACTTGGGCTTGAGCACACTATTCTTCTTCTTGAGTTTGGTCTTCAGTTTTGCTTCCTTGATATCTTCTTCATCCCACGGCTGAATTGGGTGATTTTTGTCTCGTTGCGGTCGCGTGTTAATTTCCAACATCATGATTTTTGGGGAAAATTTAATTTTTAGAATTTAAAATGACAACATCGAAAACGGTCGCATTCAATCACCAAAGGAATGCTACAGTCCAATTGATCGAACTTTTGTAGTCTAGTTTCTCAACAACCGCAGTGTTGTTGATCACAACTGCTGCAGTCCAGCTTTCCTCACGACACTTATAGTCCAGCTGATTACAGCTGCTTATATCCAGTTCCACGACAACTATCTGCAGTCCAGTTTTGATTCAACTGGCATAGCCACTGTTACAGAGCCGAGTTGCTCGAACCATCTTCTTCAGCATGACGTCGTATCTCGCACCATAAACCTTTTAATATGGTGCGTATACAATTTAAATATTTTCGCATCTTTGTATCTAATCATGCATACTTTTATGCAGTGAGACATCTACAATGTGGGAGCATTTTCGCATGCCAAGCATGTGAAGATGCACAAATTTCAATTCTGCGCGCATCTGGAATAGCGGGATTGCCCCCCTGTGCAGATTCGGGATAGCAAACACCTTGAATTTCATTCCATGGGAGAGCAAGATGCATCAAGGACGTGCACCCTTGTGCGAGCATTGAGCAGCATGACAATCACTATCTTATGGGGACGAGTTTCATATCACTTCAACGTGGATGACCATCACTTGGGGGCGAGATATGCAACACCTCACGGTCTAAAGTAACTCTTTTGGGGCAAGCTGTGTAACCCTCCACACACTTCGGGGCGAGTTACATAGCACCTGAATACAATGTGAAATTCAGTTGCTGGAAATCGAAACAAAAGGTAACCCGAACTTCTTAATCCTCCAATGATTTATCGGATTAGGAGAGGGCGATCAATACACTCTAATATTTTGATGAAATTATCGCAAACAGAAAGATTAATAACTGCTACAGTCCAGTTGATCGAACTGTTGTAATCCAGTTCCTAAGCAACTGCTGCACTCAGTTGGACGCAACTGCTGCACTCAGTTGGACGCAACTGATGCACTCAGTTGAACGCAACTGATCCAGTCTAGTTTTGCTAGCAACTGTTGCACTCAGTTGGACGCAACTGATGTAGTTCAGTTTTACTCGCAACACTTATAGTCCAGCTGATCGGAGCTACTGCAGTCCAGCTGATCGCATCTGCTGCAGTGCAGCTTTGCTCGTCGCTCCTGCAGTCCAGCTAATTGAAGCCGCTGCAGTTCATCCCTGCTCGTATCTCCTGCAAACAAGTTGATCGCAGCTGCCGCAGTGCAACTTCATTCGTATTTTCTGCAGTTCAGCCGATCGCGTCTACTGCAGTCCAGCTTTGCCCGAAGCTGTTGCGATCCAGTTTTGCTCATTACCACTGCAGAGCAGTTTTATATGACAGTCGCAGTCCAGTTTACTGCGCTCATTGCGTTCTTGTCCCGCTGCAATTGTGCATTTCAGTTTTAGTCATCGTTGTTATCCTAACGACATATAAAGATCGATGTCAGATCCAGTAGCACATCCCAAACCGTTGGATCTCCAGCGACACCAATAGTCTATTACCATCCCAACTATTGAAGGATCTCACCAATGACTATCGCATTTTTGTTCATAATTGACGTATCTCAGCCTATAGTTGACAGCAATTTAGTGCCAACAACTACCGCTACCCAGTTCGGTCGAAAATTACTATCATTCTGTAAATTCAAGTTTCGCTTGAAACAACCGCCGACACAAATTCCATCTCAGTGAATTTAACGATAGCTCATCTTTTCCAACGACTGTTACCAGTCTGGTTCTACATAACTTCTACAGTTAATTTTCGCATTAACCGCTGCAAACTGATTTCGATTCAACTGCTACAGCCCTGTCTCACGGCAACAACTGCAGCTCACTTTCAACAATTATTTCTGCATCTGCAATCCAGTTTCATCAGTAGTTGTTCTGGTCATCTCTCGCTTGCATCCATTGCACTCCAGTTTCAAGAAACTACTCCGCTCCAGTATCACGCTTTCATTGCAGACCAGTTCAACCTTCAGTCCAGTTACTGCATACAACTATGGTTCATGCTCAACTGCTCTCCGCCAAACTTCCAATCACAACAGCCTCACTTAGGGGCATCTTTATTATGATTGTTGTAAACAGCAAGGGAAGATTGCCAATCACTTCAGCAACAATAATCCAAAATTTGGAGCGAATTTTGCCATTGATCAAAGGAAATAAAATTTTCTTAACCCCCAACAAGTTGGAGGTTAAGAGGGGGTGAGGTTTGTACCATGAGTAAAAATGCCACATAATGGGCCAAATTGCTACTTAAATCACCTTTTGGCCCTCATCCAAGCCTGCCACAAACCTACCGACTGAAGTAGCTACCAGCTAATCCAGTGATCCATGAAGTCAACGCCTGATCAATGGTCAAAGTCAACCATCGATCAATTGTCGAAGTCAAGTTGCAAGTCGCGCCTCTAGCTAATTTCCAGTCATGTTGCCAGCGGTGCTGCCAACCAATTTCCAGCAAAGTACTCTGCTGCACTTCCAGCCAACCTCTATCCATACTGTTAGTTGTGCTGCATGCCAGCCTCCATCCAGTCTCTAGTCAAGGAAGTCTTCCCATGTCAATTAAGCCCGTTTTCCTCGATCCGGTTCAAGAACCCTGGAAGAAGATTCTGGAAGGTTTGATGACCAATTCTTAAAGGGAGTATTCTGGAGTATTCTAGGAGGCATGCAGGGCCAATTAATAAAGTTTATGGCTTGGAGGCATGCAGGGAAAGTTAATACAGTTTATGGCCATGAGGCATGCATGGAAACTTAATACAATTTATGGCCAGGAGGCATGCAAGGAAAATTAATACAATTTATGCCTACCTCGTAATTAGGGGAAGATGCGAATACACAACTGTATAAATAAGAGGAATTATAACCCTTATGAGGGGAGAGAAAAAGAGAGGAACAAATCCTAAAAGGGATCAAAAATTATTGTAACCCATACATGAATAAAATATCTCTCCCTACGGGGATTCGTCCGTGGATGTAGGCAAACCATGCCGAACCACATTACATCCGTGTCTATCATTTTTAAGCTTGTCGTATTTATAACCCTAACTCTGATCATTATCACCAAAATCATCGTGTTTAGTGCCTGGAAATATTTCTGGGTACAAACACTATTACTTTAGCATTGTTCAGTGTAAAAGTAATTAATTAGTACAAGTACCACTGAGCTATGTATTGTTTAAAAAAAAAAAAACAACTTCACGGTCAATAGTATATTCTAACAATTCTCCAACCAGATTACAAAGTTTTGCACTAATTGAGTTAGTTTAATAGCTGAAGGCATCTACCAACTTTTCTTATGAAAAAGTAAACTTTCTTGCTTTCTTTGCAAGCCTATCTTCCAAGTTGTTTCCAGTTCCGTGAACAAACTGGAGTCTGGAATCTGAAAAAGTTGTCAACCTCACTCGTGTTCTTCTATGCCTCATAAATCAAAGGCGCCTCCAAAAAACTAATGAGAATACATCTCCCATTTTACAGTCAACTTTATCAAAATTTTGATAGGGCCTTTTCTCTTGTCCATACTGTTGCTTCATGTACCGTTATTTTCTTGATAGTTTCCTTTTCTTGGTCCTTGGAAACGTGTGATATTGATTGCGTTATTGTATTTGATATTATAATCGGGAGAAGTCTGATGCAGCAGAAGCTACAATAGTTGATGGAATCTAAAAATTGGACTCCTGGTGCCTTTTTCTATTGTCCATTCAAAGGAGATTTATCACACTGTTGCACCTTTAAATTGTGATGGTGGTATACACTAATACTTGAAAAGTAGCACGATAAGATGATATCCAGATCTTACGTTGTACCGGTCTATCCCATATTTCAGTTTTATAGAGTTGTTGAAAGATTGCGATTAGTAGTCTGCAATATAAAGAAGCAGTTGGAGTTATATGTGAATCTACTGCCATCTTGATTTGGTGATGTGGTTATAGACTTTGTTATCTATGATTAAAACTTGCTCAAGTAAACATTTTGTTGGTAGTTATTGTTTAAATTACCACTTTGAAGGGATACTGTAAGATACCTAACAGGAGTTGGGCCTAAATCATACCACTTTGGAAATTCTATAACCAATAATTTAAGTTAACAATCTAAAAATGGTTCAGTTTTACAAATTTCAATTTATCTTGAGCATCTTGAAATTACATCCCAATGTTCAAAAAGTGACCAAAGCCCGTGTCGTTATTTCCTGGGTCATATCCTAGTAACCAATAAGATTAAATGTTGTAAGTTCATCTTCCATAAACTCTACAATTTAAATAAATAAACCTAAAAACATGCAAGATGAAAATCGTTGGAAACAACTTGTGTACTCACAATATATGCTATATCAAACCCTAGTTATCCTTCTTGAACAGAAGAATATATTCTCACAAGAAGTTCCCTAGTAAGGCATCAGATTATTTATAATAGTCTGAGCGGAGAATTCATTCTCACTGTTAAAAAACTCGTTGATGATGGGATCATTCATTTTTTCCAAGTCTTCAGAGATGTCAGTTAACTCACTAAATTCTGCTCTCAGCTTATACTAGTGGACTTTGACTGAGCCAACATGATTTCATAGTAATTTATCTCGTACAAAGAGTGACTGATTCAAGATTTCAAATCATTTCTTTGGGACAAAAAGTTCTTCACAGTAGCCCTAAAATCATTATCCCGACAACATATAGATAAAAGACAAGTTGAGGAAGAACGTTTTTCATCTCCAGGCGAATTCTCCTTTCTGATCCTTGAAGATTTGATTCCTTCACACAGAAAAAGTTAACAACTTCTACTGCATCCTTTTTGGCGACACCTCTAGTTACATAAGAAATTGAACCGTATTTCCTCAAGAAGAAGAGAATATGGAAGTGATAGAAATTTAATAGTTGTAGAAAGATGGTTTGTTCAAGACTCATGAAAGAAGATTTTATACCTAATTTTAAAACTAAAAATATAGCAAACTCAAAATAAAAAGTATTATGAAAATTATGGAGAGACTAGGACTTGGATTCCACCACTGGCCAATATTAGTGATTTAATGAAAAATCAATAATTATTATGCAACTCAGCATCCAATTTGATTCTAGAAGTATTTCCTAGACAAGTAGAATTTTCAAAAAATAACTGTTAATCGCTAGTATAGAACATCGAAACCTAAGCAAAGCATGTTCTATCAAGAGAAAATACAACTATTTAATCAAAATCCTATAACCAATTTTAGTTCAATGCAAAAATCATAATAAAATTACTATAATTAATTTAAAATAATATATATCACTTTTACAGAAACAATGGTTTCCTCCGCTGCCCACGGTATTCGGTTTAGCTCCTCGTCATGTTGGCAACACACTTAAAATATGAATTCATTGCTCAAAAGATGTTCACAAATAATGAAAAGTGAGAAAAAAAATGGTTAAAACAGGGTTTGTAACACTTATATTTGTTACAAACTAACTGTTACAAAGAACGATAAAACTAATGTGTCACTTTCATTATGGCTCAATGATTGTCCTAGGAAACACTTTGTTCTTCGTGTTCTTCACAGCAGCGGCAGAAAGCTATTCTCTGCAACTCGATCAATCTCCTTTGTATTGCTCTTTAACTCTATATAACCCATTATATCACTCCTCAACACCTTATATACTCTCACAGGTACATGAAATCTTGCTCAAATACTCCAACAATCCTCCATTACTTAGCAATAAAGAGAATTTTCTCGGGAATATTTTCTTACCTTTTTAATCTCCTCCACGCCTTGATTTTCTTTAAACACACTTCCTACACGCACCACAATAGGTTGAAAATGTGTAGACTCGTGCAAGGTTGATATCTCTACGCATCTTCCACAAGAAACCACGAGTTTTCTTTCAGTCCCTTGTATTACTTCGAATCCTTGTTGTATCCCAATTTTCTCGAGTCTGATGGACATACCAGTCTTTTCTATGTGTAAAAGGCCCGATCCAACCGATTAGAGCGATTGAATCTCTCCAGAAATCCTCCAAATCAAAAACATAGATAATCGGGTAAAAGAAACTGCACTTTCCCTGTTTTGCTTCCACGCGATTGTCCAGCCAAATCCAGTTGATTATGAAGCCCATACCACGCCTGTTAATCTCAATCAAGTCATCCCAACCAGTTTCAACCATTGAATCTCTCTAAGACACCCACAAATCTTGAACCAAAAATCTGCCAGGCGACTGCATTTTTTTCCCGCAAAAATCGGGTTTCAAGTGAAGAAGAAGGTCGGCCCATATCAAACAGCTGGGGTGCGAATATCAGGTGTGTGCACCTTATCAATTGAGGCACCCCTTAACCAACGTGGGGGTCCCTTTAGCAGTTGTCATTCGGGTGCCTTTAATAAATTTTTTGGGTGCCAATGACATTTTTCTGGGGCGTCTCCAGCATACTTCCGGGGTGCCAGTAGTATATTTTATGGGTGCTTAGTAATTTTCTCTCGGGAGTGCAAGTAACAACTTTTCGAGCTGATTTCTCCATAAGAGTTTATTTCCTTGAAAAGACTTAAGACAAGTTTATTAGCGAAAAAAATGAGTCCTGGCTAATTTAGTAATGGGTGAAAAAGCGTCGCACTTAGTGCTTATCAGGAAGTAATCCTAAATAAGAGAAACGACCGTCCTAAGGAGATCCGTGAACCAGTGGGCCTTAGTTAACTTGTCGTCCGTGAGTCATAAAATACACAAATTTTGACAACCTTTTAAATTTTTGGTTATACTAATTATGTGTTACTTATCCTCTTGAATTTATATCATAGTTATGTCAATATAAGATTGAAAATTATTCTTAACTCAAATAAACAAGGTCTCGAGCAAAAGAGATATTGGTTCAAAGCTTATGGACTAAAGATAGGTGATGGAAGACAAATATGCATTCTAGATTTTGGAGCTAGCTCAACAAGATCACACACACCAAGATCTTTATGAGAAATTTAATGAGGTGATTCACATATAAAATTAGTAAACACATCAAGAACATAAATTGGTCAATTCGTACTTGAGTAACCTTGTCATCATAATATGTATTGTTACGGTTTCGTGCAAGCCTAATTTTCTCAAGTTAAAAGGTTGAGTTTGCGCTCAGTACTACGTTTAAGTATTAATGAGGTGAGTAGGACACTCACTCACCACTTGTGCCACTGAGTGACTTAACAAGGTCATTTTTGTATTCAGGAGTATTACTTTTTCTGGTTCTTCTTCTTCATTTATCTCTCTTTAGCATTGAAGTTTCCGAACTATTCTTCAATAACTGATTCATTCTCCGCATGTCATTCTGAAGTTTAACAATTTTCTTGTTATTCTTCTTGAATTTCCAACATTTTTCTGGAACATGTTTCTTACTTCCGCAAAAGAAACAATGCAGAGAGGGCTCACCTTTAGAGGATTCGACTACCTGTTAATCACAGCAAATTGTTTCCTTTTTACATGAACTAGCAGGAATGATACATTTTTTGGTGATTGAGGTCTTGTTGGTGAATCCAATATCATTAGTGTTTCCAAAGGAGTTTTTCCCAAATAACATAGCTTAGGTTTTGTCTGAGCTTCCCGAGTGACTTTGTAAATCAGACTTGAGGGTATTAATCTCATTATCTTTTACAGATATGTGTTCTAGTGAAATTTTTCATTAAGTTTTTCCAACTTTAGATTTTTCACTTGAAGAGATGATTCAAGTTTTCCAAGGTTTCATTCAAACAAAGGTTTTCTTGGTGATGTTCTTCATTAGTATTTAAGAATTCTAAAATCTCCTTATCTGACTTGGAATCAGAGTCGGAATCAGAATCAACAGATATTTCTACATATGGGGCTGAATATTCTGTCCGATTTCCAGAAGTAAGCTCATCAGGGTTATCAATAGAAACTATGAGAGCATTATTTCTTTGAAGAGAACTTCCATCTTGAATAGTTAAATCATCTAGGGTGTCGGTTCGGGAGTGCCGCTTCCCAAATTGTATGTTCTTTCTTAGAGTATTTTTGACTTGTTGTGTGATCATGATAGGTGTTTAAAAACACCTCTCTAAGTGTCGATTGATTATGCTTTCTTAGCTAGTTTTCTTGTAAAATTGTATTTTTAGTTTTTTTTTATATTTTATGGGAATTTTTTAGCTTATTCCCGAAAAAAACAATAAATCGTCCAATTGGACACAAAATAGGCAGAATTGTTATTGCATGGAAACCACTACGGGAAATCGAAGCAACTAACTGAAATCCATGAAGAATTACTGGAGGCAGCTAAGGAAGGTAGCCATTTGATTCTAATTGGGTTTACTATAGGCAACCACTCAAATTGCTCAGGGGCACCTCCTCCTTTATAAACTTGGTCGTGCAGTATCACATTTCAGTTTCTCCTAATTCAATCAAGTCACTGCATTGCTGCCAAGCTTGTTCATACCGGCAAAGACATTGTCTCAGTGTCTCGTGACGCTGGGTTTGTATGGCAGTGAAGGTTTGCGGTTGCGTGAGATGTTAGAACTCGAGATAAAACAGCTGGGAACTGTTGGCTGATGGTGTTGTTGATGTGGTCGAGTTTATAAGAGTACCGGAAAAGGAAAAGAAGTTTGATTTCACAGGGAAACTTACTATGGATTTTCCAAGCCGACGATAAACTCAAGGAATACAGTTGTCCGTGAAAATAAATAAATAAAGGTGCACTGTCAGTTCCAGAGGACTGACAAGCCATTGACAAGGAATGGGCTGGCTGGACCATTGGACTGTTTGGAGATTATCACGAGCAGGATATGTCCGTGACTTATTTTGGGAATTCTGGTTAGTTCTTGGTAACCATTTAGCACCAGTGTGATGCACCGGTGTCATGCAAGTGACTTATTTTAGATAGGAGGTGCACTTGCCTATCTTAGCTAGGTTTCCTAGTTTTCTTCAAGAAGACGTTACAAAACTCTATATATAGGGAAGCTAATATACAATTTGATATATCTTCTACTCACCGTTTTTCTCACCCTTAGGTGGGAGAACTATCTCTTTTCTATATTCTTTTGATTGTTAAGAATGAATTCAAAGTTCTAATTGTGAAGCTCAATTATTTACAAGTTTATTTCGAGTTTTAAAGTTAATCATTGTGGATTGTTTTTACTATATCGAAGGTTTATGATTGATTCTTAGATTGGTTTGGGTGCGCAACTAGATTAGTCTATTAATCATTCTAATGCTAGTAGAGATTTGAGCGATCCGTAATTGTCGTTTATCTCCTACACAAGTAGAAATCGCGAGACCTAGCGGAGGGATTATATGGAGCAATTGCGAGTAAAAACAACACCAGTAAGTGGACCGAGTGTACCGAGTTTAACTGCTGGGATCAAACCTAAATTCACAAACCCTAAAGCATTCGATTGAGTTACACCTTGTAAGCGTACCTCATGGCGGCTCAGTTGGATGGAATCTGGTAGTCGAGCGCTTCCGTATCCAGTGACAACAGGAATTTTGTGGATAGCTAAGCGTACCTGCTATTCTACGGTTGGTGACAATTGATTTAACAAGAGATAAACGGGTACACTGTTGAGTTAATGGTTAGTAACACCGAAGGATTTCTTAATTATCATAATCTTTTTCTTATTATCCTTTTTATTCTTCTTTATATCAACCAACTATCCTTCTTTCATATTCTCGCTAATTTAGATAACATATCAATTGCATTACTTCTCGGGGGGACGATCCTTACTACCGCTTTATTACTTGTTAACTAGTGGGAAACATCTTATTACTTTGTTGAGTAAACGACGCTCATCAGATCATAGTTATGTTTACTTCATCGTGATCAACACAACACTCGTCATCCCAAGATAAGATTTCCTTCGAAGAATTTATTCCTCCTTTGGTTGTGGTTTCAAGTGCAAGAGCTATCTTTAGCCATAGTATGCTCGTGATCAACTTTTCTGGAAAGTGTTGCAAGTTTATTTCCTTCCATGTTGGCATGTTTCTTATAATCGTATCTTGCCGGTAAAGATCAAAGAATTTTCATCACAATGTCTTTTTTCAGGAATGGTCTTCCCTAACGTATAACATGCATTAACAATTTCAGATTTTTTTATTAAACTCATAAACGAATCTTCATCAGACATACGAAGATTTTCCCAGTCAAAATTTAGGTTTTGAATCCTAGCTTATTTTTCTGAGGTACCTCCTTTGAATACGGTTTCTAAGATATCCCAGGCATTTTTGACGTAGTGCACGAAGTCACATGGTGTTGAAGATACTAGCTTAAGGCGTGAATAATAACATTTAACCTTCCAAAATTATGCTTTGCAACATTTATTTTTGTTTCATTATATTCTGCTAAATCTTTCTCAACAGTGTTTCGGTCTCTAACAACTGTCAGAGGATTGTATCCTATTACTACAAGTTTCCATGTCTGAAAGTCACGGGCTTATAGAAAGGAACGCATAGCAATATTCCACTATAAGTAATTTTTTCCATCAAAGGTTGTCAGTACGTTTATCGAGATTGCACTCCTGTCCATATAGTCAGATTGCTTCAAACACATAATTATTCGGTCTTATGCGTGTTAGCCTGCTCTGATACCAATTGAAAACGCAGGGTACCACCAACTTTTTCTTAGGCAACCTGTATGGACTAAATTCAAATACAATTCCGATAATTACAACTTAATGAATCTCTGTCAGAAATTATATGAAGAGTTTACATCTCTTTATCAATGTGTAAACAGAGAAAATTACATGAACCTGATTATACCGTCAGTGTTCTTGGACGATTCCAAAGATCAATATCTAAGATCAATCAAGTCGTATCCAAAAATTACGATGGACTTATCTACTTTGATTAATTTACATACAACCTATAATATTTCAATTATAGATATAAACAATATAATGTGGAAAAATAAATAACACAGACACCAGAAATTTTGTTAACAAGGAAACCGCAAGTGAGAAAAACCCGGGGACCTAGTCCAGATTTGAACACCAAACTGTGTTAAGCCGTTACAGACTCTATCCCACTATCAAAACTTCGGACTGGAATGTAGTTGAGACCGAATCCATCGTCACAGTAGTTCAGTTACAGTCGCGCTCCTTACGCCTCTTGAATCTCGCAAGACTCCGCGCAATTGATTCCCTTAGCTGACTTTCTTTACATCCTAATAGTTGCTTCAACTCAATTGAATACTTTAACCAATCCTCCTCAAATCCATTACTTACGACTCCGCAAGAGCATCCTAAATTATTATCCACATCACAAGTAAAACCTACTCCATTTACAACAAAGAATGGGCCCGTCGCGCCCTTGTATGGTCCCGGGAGGCTTACTTGTCTTATAGTTTAGACGCTTTATCTGTCTTTGGTTTTATCGCCTGTTGTTTTGTCTGGTTCAATAATACTGCTTATCCTGGTGAATTTTACGGTCCCACTGGGAAAGTCGATGGATCTTCTCAGTTGAAAGATCTTTTATATGGATAATACACATTCCAGTTGACCGATCCTAATTCAAATTGTTTTGTTCCGAAGCAAAGATATCCACGGGGCCGGTTCGTCCTCGGCATCAGCCTCATGAAAACCTTATATTCCCTGAGGAGGTTCTACCCCGTGGAAACACTCTTTAATGGAACTTTAGCTTTAGCTGGTCGTGACCAAGAAACCACCGGTTTCACTTGGTGTGCCAGGAATGCCTGACTTATAAATTTGTCTGGTAAACAACTAGGGGCTCACATATCTCACGCACGTCAATCCCACGAGCCTCTTATCCATTCTCATTCGATCAGGGAGGGGGGGGGAGGGGGGAAGGAAAAATAGAAAAATTCACATTGGTTTTAGGGATAATTAGGCTCGTTATAGAGGAAATACTTGTGGAATCACAAAGTCTGAGATAAAGAAACTTTTTGAATTCTATCTATTGATGTAATTTCAAAGTTGTTGTAGTAATATGATTCGTTCAATACTTGTGAAAGCGGATTTTTAGATTTTTTAATAAATAAAAATAGCGAACTAAATTAAAAAGATGTTGTGAAAATTATGTAGAGAATGGGACTAGGATTCCACCATTGGTTGATATTAGTGATTTAATAAAACAATAATTATGCAACTCAACATTCAAATTGATTCTAATAGTATTTCCTAGACATGTAGATTTCCAAAAGAATAGATGTTAATCCAAGAATAGAATATCAAAACCCTAAAGCAAGCATATTCTATCAAGAAAAAATACACCTAACTAATCAAAATCATATAAACAATTTTTAGTTCAATGCAAAAATCATAACAGAGTTGTTGTAATTAATTAATAAAAATATATCACTTTTACCGAAACAACGGCTTCCTCCATAGCCCCAATGATTGGGTTTAGCTCCGCATATTGGAAACACACTCAGAATAATTTTTCATTGCTCAAAAGAGTTTACAAGTGATGAAATGGGAGAAAATAATGATTAAACCGGGTTTGCTCTAAACGATCCCCAAACTCTCCATCCCCTCACTGATACCCAAGACACTCTTATTTATACTGTGAAGCCAATCTTAGGTCGACAATCATCTAAATTACTCCAAAAGATCTTTGTAGTTAATGAAAGTATTTCACGGGAATATTTCCTCTCCATTTTCACACGTCTTCTGAGTTGTATGGTATATCCAAATCTTCTCATTTAATTGAGCCAAATAATGAAGAGAATATCTTCAATTAATTCTGTGAATAATTCCTTCCTTTTTTTCGAAAATATCCAAAAGTATACGATTTCCTTCCATTCAAGACACGTACAAAATCTTACTGTCATGGTAAGAAGATAATCATGTCTTAAAGACACAAATATCCCCATAATATCATGACCAGAATCTCACACAGTTGAGATTTATTTTCCCGCCAAATATCTTTCCCGTGAAGAAGAAGATGGGTGCCCCCTATCCGGTCCTGGGGTGCGAATAGCAGATGCCATGAGGGGTGTCTCTGTTCAGCTGCTTGGGTGCAAATATCCTTTGGGTACCCCTTATCATTTGGGCGCCCCTTATCCACAATTGAGAGTCTGAATAACACGTTCCTTTCGGTGCTTTAGACGACTTTTCGAGCCGATTTTTCCAAGAATGTTTATTTCCAAAAATACCTAAAAACACATAAAATACCATAATAAGTACAAAAATCGAGTACCAACAATACATGAAATTAAGGACAGCGTAGACACAAAAATGTGTCTATCAAATACCCCCAAACTTATTATTTGCTAGTCCTCAAGCAAAACTAATCTAGAAAATAAAATGACTATACTTAGCACGTGCAGCAAGCCGTTAGACCGCTAGGTGGCCCTAGCGGCGGAGTGTTGTCTCCGGAGGGTTTACCAGAGGTGTACCCACAAAACCTTTACTACAGACTCTAGCTATCTACGCAGAACCTTGGAAGGCACTAAAGAATCTCCTTGGTTGGCATACAATCATTGACTATAGGAGGAAGTACCCTGATGCGAAATTCCAATTGTTGTACACGAGTTTGCACTCAGAATACTAAAATTCATATATAAGTGACAGAGCTCTACTCAGATAGTTTCTGTACATCATAACCGGAGTCAACCAATCACGTGGAAAGATTAAGAAGATGGATAAAGAGATGGTTAAAAGTGAACGGTGTTTCCCATATCTGTCTGAAGGCCTCTGCCAAGGTGAACCTATCCTAATGGACTGAGATACCGGTCTGATTAATATCAACACATCTGGCATATACAAGGGGACCAGTGGTCGATAAACCTAACTCTAGGTCAACACAACTGGCATATACAAGGGCACCAGTGGTCGACTTTATTGAATTTATTCCGGTTGGTCTAATGGTCTGGTCTCTCTTTTTTCTCTTTTTTTTTTCTCATTTTTTTTCTCATTTTTTTTGATTTTTTGATTTTTTTTTTTTTGTATCTCAATTACTCTATTCTACCCTAGCAAAGGTAACAACTTGAATCGTGTGCCCCACCAAATCACTTAAAAAATAAAAACAGAAGGATTAGGATTCAACGAGATATGGCGAAACTACCATGTCTTTTTTAATTCTAACACCTGAGCTCTGTGCTTTTATGAATAGACTCTATAGATGTTTCCATCTAATCAGATTGGTTCCTCAACTCCTACAACCAAGATGTTCCCATCCACTTAGATTGGTTAGTGCCAACCTTAATAAGCATAAATTTCTAGGCTCTGGAGTTTATTTGTTGCAGCTAAGAGCTAACAAAAAGTTACTTCCCCACCCCCAAACTTAAATCTAACATTGTCCTCAATGTTCTAAAGATGAAATTAAAAGCATGAACAATAAGAAACTGTTACCACTTGATGGATGAAAAAGAAATAAAGAAGGATATTACCGTAAGCATGAGTACCTCCCAAGAAATGCTAAATTTAAAGTATTTAGCTAGACATCAAATACCTCAAAAAGGATTGTCACCTTTCAAAGTCATATATCAATAGTCGAAATAATTGTGGGTCCATAAGACCAAATAGAGCTGACACCAGTATGAGACAACTGCACTGATTCAGAAAAATGAAAAGAAGGAGCACGTCCTCATCTAAGGTTTCTGTCAAGACAACTGGGTTTATCTACGACGCGTAATTGAACTTCATATGTGTGTCTCGATAAATAGATTCATCTGTAAAAAGGTTCTCTAATACATGGGTTACCTCCTGGACAGTATCAGGAGGATCGGGTTGCGGAGTCTGAAAAGACTCAAGTAATATCTCAGATGTACAAGGCTCGAGTCCCAAGTTAGGGACTCTAATTATGGATACGATACAATCACAAGAACCATCACTACCCCCGAACTTAGGGTTCACAGACAAACCTCTAACTATTTCTTGAATTTCCGGATCTTCAGAGTCCTTAAAATACCCAAGAGATTCTTCTATTTCTCTACCCCCGAACTTAGGGTCATCATTATTCTCAGAAAAACCTAAAACTATTGCCTGAATTTCTGGGTCCATAGAATCTTTAAAATACTCAAGAGCTTCTTCTAAAGATTGATCAAATATCTGATCTAAGAGAATGGTTTCCTCAAAATCATCTAAAGAATCTACCAGTAAAGTGTCAAGCCAATTATCCCGAACTAAAGTGTTAATCATATTCACTTCTTCTAAATCATCATTCTCAGAAGGTTGTCTAGTAACATTAAATACATTTAGTTCAGTGGTCATATTACCAAAAGATATGTTCATAAGCCCAGTCCTACAGTTGATGACAGCGTTAGCTGTGGCTGAAAACGGGCGACCTAAAATTACTGGGATTTGACGACTTGGGTCCTGAACAGGCTGGGTGTCTAGAAAAACGAAATCCACAGGATAAATAAACTTATCAACCTCAATCAGAACATCCTCTATGACACCACGAGGGACTTTGACAGACCTATCAGCTAATTGTAGTGTCATTTTAGTCGGTTTCAACTTACCAAGACCTAGCTGGGTGTATATATGATACAGGAGTAAGTTAACACTAGCTCATAAGTCAAGTAAATCTTTATCGACCATGTGATTACCAATCGCACAACATATGGTGGGGAATCCAGGATCCTTATACTTAGGGGGTGTTTGGTTCAGAAGAATGGAACTTACCTGACCAGCTAAAAAAGCTTTCTTATGGACATTAAGCTTACGCTTTCGTGTACAAAGATCTTTAAGGAACTTGGCATAAGCATGCATCTGCCTAATTGCTTCTAATAGCGGAATGTTGATGTTCACCTGCTTAAATGTTTCCATTATCTCGTTGAAAGTCGACTCCTTCTTTGTTGGGGCTAACAAATGTGGATATGGGGCTCTAGGCACAAAGGTAGACCTATCAGGAATTTCTTGGGAATCCTTAGAGACTGTTTCAGTTTCCTCGTCTACGGTCTCCTCTTGGGAAGTAGAAGGTGGAACTACAGTATGTCCACTAGGCATGGCTACCTTATTGTCTACCGTTTTACCACTCCTAAGGGTTGTTATCGAGTTCACATGGTTTGATGATTTCTCACCAGCTAAAGATATTTGATGGACTCCCCCAGGGTTGGGTTGTGGTTGACTAGGAAACTTTCCTTTTTCTCTTAATGTCTCATTTATCTGACTAACCTGGGTTTTCAACTCGGAAATAGCCTGAGAGTTAGCCTGACCTATTCTCTTATTTTCTTCTAATCCTCGAGCAACAGATTGCTGAAACTGCACAGTGTTACGAGTTAACAAAGCAAGAGACTCTTTTAAACTCATAATCTTCTTATCCGAAGGGTTCTGAAACTGTGTCGGAGCTGAAGGATTCTTAGTATAGCCAAAACCTGGGGGAACCTGAGCATTACTAGACTGACCTTGATTCTGTCCCTTGGACCAAGAAAGGTTTGGATGGTTTGTCCATCCAGGGTTATAGGTTTCTGAATATGGGTCAAACTTCTGTTGGTTATCAAACCTAGTGTTGTTATAAAGAGCATTGGCTTGCTCTTCAACAGCATGGCCTTCCCAAAAAGGCTCATTTCTTCCACTAGTACCACTAGAATGACCTAATTCTAAGGCTTCTAACCTTTTGGCTATAGCTGTTATTTTGGCATATGACTCATAAGATCCGTCTACCCTATTAACATTTCCACTACTTAGAAGAATTGTTTTATGGGGTTCCCTACTATTTTCCCATTGTTGGGTCTTATTGGCGATTTCAATCAAAAATGTCATCGCCTCATCAACAGTTTTATTCTCAAACCCACCTGTGCATAAGGACTCAACCATGGTTGTTGTTTAATAATCTAAACCCTCGTAGAGGATCTGAAATAACCTAACCTTCTCCAAACCATGATGAGGACATTGAGATATCAAGTCATTGAACCTTTCTAGGTACCTATATAAATATTCTCCCTCTTGTTGGGCAAAAGTACATATTTATGTCCTAATAGACGATGTTTTATGCCTTGGGAAAAACTTATGTATAAAGGCAGAAGTAAGTTGGTCATAGGTTTCAATTGACTCAGAGTCCAAACTATACAACCAAGATTTGGCTTTATCTTTTAAGGAAAAGGGGAATAACCTAAGTTTCAACGCATCATCACTTAGGTTCTTAATTTTCAGAGTACTACAAACTTCCTCAAATTCCCTAACATGAAAATATGGGTTCTCATTCTCCTTCCCTAAAAACATTGGGAGCATCTGTAAAGTCCCAGGTTTCAGTTCATAATTTTCCTCGGTTTCAGCTAACTTGATACAAGACGGACGAGAGGTCCTAGTTGGGTTTAGCAAAGATCTCAAAGTTGCCATTTCTGGCACTACCAAAGGACTACGAGTACTTACTTCAATAATTGTCAAGTTTTCAAAGCCGAAATTTCCAAAGACATGGCTATCAAAAGAAGAGTCTTCGAGCTCCCCTCCTTCACAAGAAGAACTACTAGGTTTATCACTAATCAAACGACCTAGAGTGTTTCTTTTCCAAGCCCGCTCTCTAATAACCTCGGTCATACACTAGAAAAACAAAATAAAAAGAAAGAAATCCTAAAAGGAAGGGAAGTTCTATGCAAACACAAACAAGGCTGACTCCACCACAACAAACCTACTGATTTCTAGCAAACAAAAAGCATGATGGCTCCACTTAGATTGTTTCTAGACCAGCTTCTAATCCTTCGAAAGGGAATTCGTTACAATTTAAGCAAACCCCTCTGGAATCAATCCGAGTTAAAGTAAGTTAATCGAGACGAGGGAAGCTCAGGGGAGCTTTGATACCCAAGGCCTCACCGGGGTTACAAGGAGGCGTATTCAACTCACAGAAACCACCATGAACTTTGAAGCATGCTTAAAAGAGTAACCAATATTTTTCGAATGACTTTCCTATTAATCTCGTTACCCTATAGGTCTCGTTCTAGTCAAATTTTAGGCTTAGGTTTGCGTTTGGTTTCGTTTTCCTAAGGTGGGCAAGAAGGGAACGGTAATGAAATCTGAACCCTTATCTTGTATGGCCAGTCCTTGCCCTTTACTAGGAAATTAAAGAAGCCGTTTTCAAATCCTCAGCATATATGCAAACGAAGGAATACAGTAACTCGCTGACATGGGATTCGCGAGTGTTTTGACAAACTTACCTCCCGTACCAGACAGGCGAAGAACCGCTGAAGTCGACTCGGGCCACGACTCATATGTCATCTACGAACCCGAGGGGCCGAGGCGATATCGTAATCGTCGTCCTTCTCTGCAAAAAATTTATATTTAAACTACCCTTCCGTAGGGTTAAAAGAATAAAGTCCCAAAGTTCACAGTCCAAAGTCCAAAAATAAAGTGCAAAAGAAAAAGATAATCTAAAAAAAAATTAAAAAAAAAAATGTCTCTCTCTCTCTCTTTTTTTTTAATTAATTTTTATTCTTCTTTTCTTTCGCTCCTTTCGCTTTGCTTTTACTCCAAATCTTTAAGTATTCACCAAAAGCTTTGGCAAATTTTTCTTTCGCTCCAAACTCCAAAATCTGTAAGAAAAAGAAAAAAACCCAAAAACGTAAAGAAGAACAAATAAAATAAAAATGAAAAGCAAATAAAAACCTTAAAAAAAATCTAAAAACTCTATCCTAAAGACAAGTCCGCGTCGGCGGCGCCAAAAATTGATGGTATTTTCAATTGAGTTGTTGTAGTGGTAAGTAATGGTTCATTCAAGACTTTTGAAAGCAGCTTTTTTAGACTTAATTTTTATAAATAAAAATAACAAACTCGAATAAAAAGTGTTGTGAGAATTATGGAGAGAATGGGGCTAAGATTCCGCTATTTACCAATTCCAAAGTGATACTAATTATAATCATGCAATTTCACACGTTTAAATTGATTCTCAACTATTGCAAAAGTAGATTCTTAGAAACAACAAATGTTAATCCAAAGCATGAGACATCAAAACCTTAAGCTAAGCATGTTCCATCAAAAGAAAATACAATTGTTTAACAAATATCATAAAATCTATTTTCAATCTAGGCAAATAATGATAAATAAAAATTGCACAAATTAAATAATTAAGAATTACCACTTTTTCATTGGAAAGATAGCTTCCTCCGTCGCCCCAAGGATTGGGTCTAGCTCATCATGATGGAAACACACTCAGAATTCGATTTCATTGCTCAAACATGGTTTATAAATGATTAAAAGGGAGAAATAATTCAAAATCGGGTTTGTAACAATTATATTTTTTACAAACCAAAGAACGATACATAGGATGTGTCACTGTTACTGTAGCTCTAAGACTGTCACTGAACAGTCACAAATACTATAGCAAAATAAGACTGCTTCTTGAGGTTTTATGTTCTTCGTGCTCTTCAATGGCAGCAGCAGCAATAGGTTTCTCTGGTGATCGTATTTCGCCTCTGTGATGTTCCAAATCCTTCCCAAAACTCTCCCTCTCCTTCGTACTAATCCTAAGACACTTATATAGCCTTCTAGCACCGAAATATCTCGTCATAACTTCATCAAATTCTCCATTACTCGGCTTGAAGAAAAAAATATTCTTCGGATATTTTCTTCACTGAATTAACTCTTCACGCGCTGAAATGATGCAGAAACACTCCAAACATGATCTTACACGCAGTATAATTGATTCAACACGCTTCAGACACATATAATCTTTCCCAACACAACAAGAAATCCCGAGAATATTTCACGGGAATAAACACACCCCTGTTTCCTCAAAACCTTGTGATTCAACCCAATATATTCGAATCAGATGGACCTACCAGTCCTGTACAAGTGTAACAGGATCATTCCAATTGACTGCAGCGCTTAAATCTCTCTAAAATTTCTCCAAATGCAAAACAGCAAAACTCGGGTTTTCAAAAAAATATTTCCCGCCAAAATTGTTCTTCACGAGTAAGAAGAAGGTGTGCCCTTATCCAATGTCTTGGGTGCCAAATAACCAGTGGGTGCTAATGACAAATTTGGGCTACACATAGACGTGGGTGTCCCTTATCAAAAGTGGGGGTCCGTATAACAAATGGCCTCCGGGTGCCCCGAGCAACTTTTCGAGCCGAATTTTCCAAAAATGTTTATTTCCCTATAAACACATAAAACACCATAATAAGTACGAAATCGAGTACCAACAATACAGAAAATTGAGGACAACTTAGACACAAAAATGTGTCTATCACACGTCTTGGTGAAGATAAGGCTAACGAAAATTATTAATGCACCCATGCTTTGGATAAGGGCAGCCAGGTCGGTCTAAGGAAAAATTACTATGTTGCCCTTCATACTCATCCGATGATATCTTCTTCGTCTGGTATCTGAATGACACGTTCGAGTAGTCCATTGCACACTACTTTTCGAGACCTAGTCAATGATACTAGTTTCGTATCCAAATTATTATTAGATTAATTTATATTAGTTAAAATCTAACTTAACTAATCGAGTCATTAACGGTTAATTCATCTCTTGACTAGTCTAATAGCGTTGATGAGTTTGAGGATCGTTACATTCTCCTCACATTATAACATTTTCGTCCTCGAAAATTGAACTGTCCTTATGGTCTTCATAACTCCTCACCTTATAGAGAAATAATATCTCTCAACTAAAAGCAAGTATTTCTCATACTTACAAACGCGCGGAAATTAACTCATTTCAAATGAGTCCAAAACAATATAAAATGAAACACAAACCTATATGATTTACTACAATAGAAAACTATAAATTTAGTCTCTAATCTCTCTACGCTAATTTCTATTTCAAAATCTTAATGTTCTAATTACGAGAGAAGATACTCTATAATAAAGTTTCTAAGTAAAATTTGGGATCCATCAGTTTACTATTAGAATCAAGTTCTTATTTTATGAATGGTAAAACATGCATGCAGTTGTCCTGTGTAGGTTTGCAAAGCCCGACAATGCTTTCCCACTGCCAAAAGATGACACAAACACATCAGAATTACAAAACTCACTATTTCTCAGTGCTGAATTAACTAAGTGTTCTTCAATTGAGACTAATTAAACTTTAATTCTCTATTAAAATTTCTAACTATAATGTAACTGGTTTCAACCTACAATTTTTACTTCACAATTTATAAAATAACACACCTACACAAAACAAAGAACAAGCAACCAACATGTTATGCAAATCAATCAATCAATTCAAAAATATTTTAGTTCTTGATTATTTTTAGTGAATTAAGACTTATGTCACAAACCCAATCCAGTTCTAAACTAATTTGACAATCTATCTGGCACTGGCTTTTATCTATTGTTTCCCATGTAAGATCTGATACCAATATTGTAGCGCCCCTAAAGCTAGCAGCTGACTAATCCAAGAGATTAACTATAAAATGAGGCGCTAAGGATCTAAAACCTCCATTTAAACACTAAGAAAGAAGTTCTAAACATAGATTAACCCGAATTTAAACCCTCTCTGAAATAAGTACAAGAACTCCTCTAAAATGATACATATTAAATAATGAGTTCATTTACAAATATAATATAAACATCAAAATAAACATAGCGGAAGCTAACCAACTAACGAAACCAACTCCTCGAAGATTTCATCGCCACGTGCACATCTTGATCTGTCTCTGAAACTGAAAGTGGGAATTGAGTGAGCACATCATCCCGAAGGGTTCCCAGTAGAAATAACAATTAACTTTCAAGTAATCACCAGAATGATTTAAAGACAATGCAGGTTTTGTCGAAAACCGATAAAACACGGAAAACAAATAAAGCATATTAAAATAATAGTTGTACTGAAATATAAAGTTCTACCAACCAATTCGGCACACATTCACAACAGAAATAGTAGTTGAGCAACGTATTCCTTTGGAATAGTAAGGCGTGACTCTTGTGGATTCATTAATGATCATTAAAGCACTCTGAGGTTTGCGGCACCGTAATCAGATAAGATTGGCACCTTATCAGTACCTCAATGTACGCGCACTCTAAATAACAAGTATCGAAAGAGATCTAATGGTGTTAACGTTATAACCGACGGAAGAACTTAATCATGGAGATCCCTGTAACTCTCGCAAATCAAGTCCAACAATCAGACATAAGATTCTCAACATCATTCTCTCCAAATACCAAAAACATAATATAATAGCCTTTTTAAAATAATTTAAAGGAACAGTAAACATTCATGCATACAGAATAGTTCCCTCTATGAAAAGTATTCCATAGGCTGCTTTTACGCCTCCTATAGTAATATTGGACACCTCGGTAACCACTTAAGGAAACCATCCGGGCCTATTTAATATTCGACACCTCAGTATCCACTTAAGGAAACCCTCCGGGCCTATGCAAGTGCTTAAAAACTAGATATAAAGTAATGTGAAGGAACTCATTCTATACACCAATCAAAAGGAAACCTTCTTCCTTTCATGCTAACATTAAGTAAAGAATGTAACTACTTTCCAGTCGATGGAAATAATCACTTTTTGAAAATAAGTAAATACTCCCAAAACACAGAGTTGTTTCTAAAGATCCAATCCATCCCAAAATGTAAAAGAAAACTAGTTTGTATTACACGCAAATAATATATGCATACACATATCATATACTAACAAAGGTATGCATGACTTTCGCAATATAAATAGATTTACAAAACAATAATGAATACAAGAGAGTTCGTTATCGATTCCCACCTCTTTTGATGACAAGCCTCGCCTACCTCGAGATCCATAATCCACTGGTTCGTCCTTTGAATCGATCGTTGTTAACAACAGAGTAACTATTAATCACACAAGCACTCTAAGAGATTAGCCAAAAGGCTCACACAAGGCTCATAACATCATCTCATACAAGTTTCTAATTATAAGTGAACTAGCTAATGGTTCTAAGCCCATTTATGGTTCTACATCATTTAACTATCTAACTTTAGCATATCTAAGGTTTACTAATTCAATTAGGTTGGTTCTATAGTCCATTAGAAAAGTCTTATAAATATCTACAACTTTGAAGAAGGAATCAAAGGTCAATTCGGACTAAAAAGGATCCAAACAATCAAAGTAGGAAAACTAACTCTAAGCCCAAGTCCATTAATCTGGCCCATTAATCTAAGGCCTGATCAATCTGGTCAACTGACAGTCACTAACGGTCAAAGAAGTCAACTGATAGTCAAGGTCTAGGGTTAAGTCAAGTCCACAGTCTAAGGTCAAGTCAAAGTCTGGTCAAGTCCAAATTGGTCAACTAAGCCAACTCAGGTCAAGATAGGGAGCTCGGTGAGTCAAAACGATTCAACTCAGCCAAATGGACAAAGTAAGCAAAGAACATAATCAGTCAGATAATCTGACTGGGATTACTAACAGGTTCAAAACCCATGTACAGGCCAGAGCCCTTGATCAAGCCAAGAACATTAACGCACAAACAATATGCAACACAAAACATGCCATGACTACAGCCAACAACCTAACTCTACTTAATTAATTCATTCAACCAAATTAACTTCAACTATATCACTTTCAGTCACACATTCAGTTCAATCTTCATACATTTTAATTTCAGTATCATCATCAGTTCTATCTTTAATTCCAATACACAACCCAACTCAACTTCAAATACATACAAGACAACAATCCAGTCTTCATATGTTCATAAAACATTCTTCCAAATCTTCTAATTCTTCTTTGAACCTCAATTGAAACCGTAACTCAATATGCAGCCACTTCTCATATCTTCATAACAGCAACAACATCATCACCAATACCTTTCCATACCCAGTCCCTTCACCACCAGTTCACTCCATGACTGCAAACACCACCACCTACAACTTCAACTATCTTCTCATCTTGTCTCAATTCATCTCAGTTCTACACCACTGGTTGGAGTTCCATCTTTTCATTACATGCATCATACATTCAAAACCACCAGCACCATAAAAATTTGCATCTCCACTGTGTAACTACTTCCATAAATTTATCACCACCAACCCAGTTGAGTTATTGGCAATTCAGTAGCCTCATTTACAACTCAATAAACTACCAATCCTATTCAATCCTCTAATTGACACCATCACCAGATTCTTGCACCACTCCAAAAATACCAGTTCAACATCATCAATTCAACTGATCTCCACCTCATGCAATTCAACCTAGAACCCTAATTCTCAAATTGGGGAAGAACAGGGAAAAACCTTAGGTCCTGTTTGGTATAGTTTTCAAAAACAGTTTTCTGTTTTTAAAAACAGAGAAAACAGAAAACAGGAGACAACGCGTTTGGTAAGGACATTTTCAAAAAATGTTTTCTATCTGTTTTCTGTTTTTAAAAACAAAAAAATGAAAACAACAAATTATTGTTTTCTGTGTTTTCTCTTTTTTTTCTTTTCTTTATTCTTTTCTTCTTTTCAGAACAAAGTAAGAGATGGGGAATGACTGCAAGTGAGTCATGGCTAATATCACTATCTCTTAGACGAATCTTTACATTTGATCCGATTTAGTTGGTTTTCCTTGTTTTCAAAAACAGTTTACCAAAAAAAATTTAGAAAATGAAAACAAGGAAAAAAGGGTATGTTTTTAAAACAGTGGAAAACTATTTTTGAAAACTGTTTTTCAAAACTGTACCAAACATGCCCTTAATTTCTCTAAGAATTCAAATTTAAACCCCATACGACAACTGAACTTTAAATTAACAACAAACCCATCACTATAATCAATCAAATAACAACAATTTCATAAAGAGAAATCAAAACATAAACCCTAAGTAAATCTCTTGTTCTATTCGATTTATCATCAGCACAACAACGCCTAGTCAAATCAACAACAACACTTCTCTTCTTCATCCATTAACAACCCAAAACACCTCTCGAACTCAAATCAAACCCTAATTTGATCTTTCTCCAATTCTTAATCAGAACATCTCCATAACATCTAATTAACTTGATCTCGTTCCTCAATTAACTAAACCCAGTCCTCAATTCTTCCTAAACATCACGAGATTAACTTGAATCAAAACTACTAGAAACCCTAGCTTCAATTCAACATCAACATCACCTTCTTCTTATCCTCCCGATCTAATTCAACCACAGAATCAACATCTCTACTTTCGATTTAACTTACTAGCAAGTTTCTAAGAATATCTCACACGAAAACAACTCAATTCTTATGAACTGAGCTCGACAGAGAAGGAAAGATGAAGATCAGAAGATAAGAGGAAAGAAGAAAGGAAAGGGAGAAATGAATCTCCTCGACACGTCCTGGTGAAGATAAGGCTAACGAAAATTATTAAGGCACCCACGCTTTTGATAAGGGTATCCTGGTCGGTCTAAGGTAAAATTACTATTTTGCCCTTCATACTCATCCGATGATATCTATCTTCGTCCAGTATCCGAATGACACGTTCGAGTAGTCCATTGCACACTACTTTTCGAGACCTATTCAATAATACTAGTTTCGTATCTAAATTATTATTACATAAATTTCTATTAATTAAAATCTAAATTAACTAATCGAATCATTAGCGGTTAATTCGTCTCTTGACTAGTCTAATAGCATTGACGAGCTTGAGGGTCGTTACAGTTTAGTCCATCATAGTTACGTTTTAGAAATACTAATTTCGTCATCGCTATATTCAGATATGCCTTTCGCAACAGTTGCTTCGCCTCGTGCAATCGTTGGAGCATCGTACCCTTTCACGACAAAAACCCATGTTTTTGAAATCACGAGCTTGTAAGAAGGAGCACATATCTATTTTCCACCATAAGTAATTTGTGCCATCGAAGGATGGTGGTACGTTATTAGAGATTACACCCTTTTCCATAGATTCAGATCGCCACAAACACATACTTATTAGGTCTAAAAGACTAAAAGTATTTGCATGCTCTATACCAATTGAAAAGGATAGGGTACAAAGTAAACCACCAAATTTTTTGTTCGAAACTTGTATGGATAAAACCTAATAAATTGCAAATAGACCAACTTAATGATCCTAGACAAGAATCCGTGAACCTGATTGTTAAGAAGAATACTTGTATCTCTATATCTTCTCAATTACAAAGTCTAGACACAAGAATCCGTGAACTTGATTATTAAGAATAATACTTGAACAATCTAAAAAATACCCAAGATCAATCTAATCGTATCCAAATAATTGAATCTGAATTCTGCGAAGTATGAAACTTCTTGTCTATCTTCCAAGATGCGAGTTCTACAAGAACAAGTCTCTTAAGCGATCACAAATAATATGGATTTATCTACTAGAATTAATTACGTATTACTTATGTTATTCCTATTATAAAGATAAATAATATAATGCGAAAAAGAAAAATACAAAACACACTTGAAGTTTTTTTGACGAAGAAAACTGCACCTGCAAAAAAAAAAGCCGGGACCTCGTCTAGATTTGAATACCGCATTGTATTAAGCCGCGACACTTGAAGTTCTACTATCAGACTTCGTAATGGAATATAGTTGAGATCAAATTCACACTCCAAGAAATTCAGCTGCGGTTGTGCTCTTTACGTCTCTTGAACCTCGCAAGGGTCTACGAAATTGATTCTCTTCCCTGATGTCCTTTAAAGCTTAAGAGTTGCTTCGGCTTAAGTGAAGACTTTTGATACCAATATTCATATAACAAATAAGCCTACTTGATTTCTCTTTAGATCAGATAGATCAAAACTTGGAACTTTTTTTGTAATAAACAATTAAAGCTACCCAACTTACAAATTCGGAACGCTTACACTCAGTTATCTGAGAATCGTGTATTCTTAGCCACGTCTCCAGAATAACCTTAAAACTAATTACTTAAGAATAGTTTTTCAGAAATCTATCTTGAGGAATCATAAAATCTGAGATGAAGAAAACTTTGCGATTTCTATCTATCTCGTTCTCGAAAAAAATTACTAAAACCTCGATAACGGAATGAACAAGATCATGATACATGAACTATCAATATAAAGATAGTCGGACCTAGCTTCACGAATCCCTAAGTGAAATCCTACAGTCGAAGAATTAATTATGTTTCTCGAGAAAACCTAAGTTAATAAAGGACAACTCTAACAAACAACTAGGACACATAAGTGTCAGGAATTGAATTTCCCAGTTGATTGAGTCTCTCTATTTATGGATTTTCAAGACTAGGTTTACTTAGAATTCAAGCTAAGATAACTTGAGATCCAAGCAAACACTTTCTCTATTTAGATGAAACTATTGTAAAGATTCCATGTAAGCATGTGACAAATATGTCTTGAAATCACATAGAAGAATATACACTATGACCCGGATACAGGAACCGTGTAAAACAATAGTTCTCGTCAAATATTCCTTTTGAACTTATAAGCAATATCGTGTTTATTTAAACACTTAGATTTGAATAATCGTGCGCAACACAAGTGTTTTAGTGATCAACGAAGTCTTAGAGGTGTTTATGAGAGTTGTAGCAATGCTAAGTATATTTAGAAAAAAATAATCTATAAGCATATGCAAATCCGTACGCATACGCATGACCAGTTCGTGAATTCAGCGACCAATAGTACATGTATTAGGTATGTGTACCACTTGGTTGATCACAAACTCAAATTATCTGTATCTCAAATTAACAGTAAACCCTAATTGTAGAAATCAAATTACACAGACCCCTTTACTTATTTCAAATTAATTCATTACCAAACCATCCCTTCTCAATGTGATCCTTCTTAATCGACCTCTCTTCCAACTTTTGTCAATTGTTCAGTTACAACCAAGATACCTAAATTCATAAGTTTGGCGAAAAAACATAAAGAGGAAAGTTCCACGAGCGCCAGTTTTTCCCTGAGTTTACCACAATCAAACCAATTCAAAATCAAAATAACTATAATAAAAAACTCTAATTAACAGAAGCAACTACTTGAATAAGCATCACCACCATACTTAATCCTTGATCATTCCTCTATTCTCTCTATCTCAAAACCCATTTTTCATCTCTTAACTTACCAGCAGGTGAAGAACATGCAAACAGAAGAATAAAAAGAAGGAGAAATGAAATCGATATTATCATCGATTTAGTTTCGAGAACAAAAACTATCAAAGCATCCATAGATATATGATTTGTTTATTCCTTGTCGTTCTCTTCAAGTTTTTTTGAGGATTGACTATTTCAGATCTACTTGATCCAAGATCTGAAGATAAAACCGGTAATCATCCAACGTTAATAGACTTCGTTCTATGTATGATAGATTATTAGTAGGAATCAAGTTGTTTGTGCAGGTGGCACTTTGAAGATTGAAGACTACAATTTTTTTCTTTTTTGTATTCTGATCTTTGTGATACTTCTTGCAAACTTAACTCTCTAGGATCTAACAAGCATTTTGTTTTATAAAAGTCAGACTTGTGAACAGATTAGGAAAACCGGTTAGTTGCTTTTCCTCGTAGAATTGCTTTACTAGAGCTTGCTGACTAAGAAAGGTTATCCTTGTCTTGGTAGATCTTTGATAAATGAGTTTATATTGAAAAAACGAAAAATCCTTTATACTCATCCTATCTCTGACGATATTCAGATTTGGAAGGTAAACATACAATAAGGTGTTTACTGGAACAAGTTAGTCCTTTGCTGTTTCCGGTTACGATCCAAAGGAGTTGAGAAGCAGAAGTCCTCACAGCAGGTGAAACGACTTGAGATAGCGGATTCAGATTCAGGTGCTCAGACCAGATTGGTTGTAGGCGCAGGGATATTGAAGGAATTAAGTAACTAGGAGTAGTTTACTTAATACAAATTTGTGTTAGTCAATTTGTATAACGATTTAATTCTGAGAATATTCAAAACTGGACTTGGTCCCGGATTTTTCTGCCATGCATTTTTTCTCGTTAACAAAATCTTATGTGTCGTGTGGTTACTTTTCTTTCTGCGTTATAATAATTATTATAATTATGTAATCGTACTCGTATGTTAATCCACTTGGTATACGATCCCATGATTTGTTCGGTTTCAAACTTAAGTTATGTACCAATCTAATATCTTGTTGAAATAATGTTTTTGTAAGATTACACAAGGTGTATCTCTAGCAAGTTGATACAATTTTTTTTGTGCACTCGGTACCCTCGTCATTTTGGTCTTAAGTTGGCTGCTGAGTTAGGCATACGTCGTGCGGAAGTAGAAAGTGACTCTATGCTTGTTGTTCAGCTGTGCACAAATGAAGACAAAACTCAATAGGATGCTGATGGTCTTGTCAGAGAAATTGCAAAACTCAAAGGACATCATGATCAAGTGATATTTATGTAATGAAATAGAGCAACAATGTCGCTGACATATTAGCCAAGGATGTTGTTGCAGAAATAAATGAAGGAATTTAGATTGGAAGCATCCTGTGTTTTGTGAGTGCGAATTCGTGCACACTCCTTAATGAATGTATATTTCACATTTTTATCTCTATCCTTGATTTAATTTAGGGAGTTATGTAACAAGGGTCGTGATTCTAAACATGGAGAATAATGGGCCATCCGTTAAATAATCAACCAATCAGAAGAATATGTGAAATATACACTCGTTTGAGGAATGTGAACAGATTTGAACTCGTGTTTTGTTGTTTCGGTTTTTCATAATGATTTAATAGTTATTCCTATATAAAGATTTATTAACGTCAGACCTTAGTTTTTTTCTTATGCGTTTTTTTTTTCAAAGTCTTTAAAGAATACAACAAAAAGATTTTGTTGGCAAAATTTGGGAAACTAAGCCTGGGTTTGGTAAATAGCTAAACTCATTGTTATACTTGATTAGTTAACATCGAATAAATTCCAGAGATTCAAAAAATTAAATAATCAAATCTCATAACCCACTCATGAAAATTGAAGTCATCATTACAATTTATAGACAATAAGATTATTATCAGAATTGCTTATGAGACAATAATGACCGATCAACAACAACAAAGATTTAATACATTCCAAGCTCCAAATAATGCAAACATTCAAAGTGTATTAGCTTTTCACGCCTTCATGGAAATAATACAGGGGAGCTCCGTAGGAGAAACTTTGAAGCGATGTTAATCTATAAAAGTTTGACAATGATAAAGAACCATCATCATCTGGGGCATACACAAAATTTTTGGGCATATATAATAGGACAAAACTAAAGTCATTAGATGGTAGTTGTGTAGTGGCCCATATCCATTCAGTTTTTGTAATGGATAAAATGCACGGATTGATTGTATTAGAAATAATTAGGGGATATTTCATTGTTCATGCCTGCATGAAAAAATCATGTCGATTTTGATTGCCGGCATTGAAAAATCACGCTGACATGAACAATTAATTGTTTCTTATTTGATGAGTGGTTAATGTTAATGATTATTGTTGATTTAATTAGATATCCTTGATTAGTTAATTAAAATTTTATTTTATTTTTTTGAAAAAAAATTCTTCACTTTTTCTATTTTTTTTTTCTTTTTTTCTTTCTTCTCTCATAGCAAGTAATGTATCATAGAAGTATTTTTCTCTCATAGCAAGTTTTGCTTTTTTTTTTTTTGTATTTGATT
>NC_039364.1:138549976-138587320 GCF_003573695.1 Papaver somniferum
TATTTGATTGAGAGATTATGATTGAATCGAAAAAAGTCATGATTTTACAACAGCTGCAGAGTGAAAGTTCGGCTGACAATTGAGGAAATCATCAGACGGACTTCTCATTGTTCTTCATTTTGAAGGTGCTGATGATAGGTAGGGCTCCGGATCCCATGTAAAGGTATATTGATAATTTTAGGGAAAAATACATCTATAAACAGAGTGGACAGATAAAAAAGACGGATCAAAATAGAATATAGGACAGTTAATAAAAGATAGAGGGAGTAGTTTTTTTTCTTTTAAAAAAAAAAAAATTTAAAAAAAAAAATTGTAAAAAATTAAGAAAAGTAAGTTTTTTTTTTAAATAATACTCCATCTGTCTTTTATTAACTGTCCTATGTTCTATTTTGATCTGTCATTTTTTATCTGTCCGCTCTGTTTATAGACCTATTTTTCCTTAAACTATCAAATACTCCCTCTGTCTTTTATTAACAATCTTAATTGACAAAGTCAAAATATTAAGGGAATTGTATGAAATGTCTTGACGACTAACCTATTTAATGTTATATTATTACTAAAAGTAAAATTAATATATAAAAAACTATAAATTGGGTAACATTATTATTTTAGGAAATGTTTTAAGGAAACTAAAACAAAAATATTGAATAAAATCTCAAACAAAGTTTTTTGTTGGCAACCTAGCAACACGCTGGACACCAACACCTTTTCGAATAACAATGTCTAATCTATGAAAAATAAAGCTACCAAAACCACTATTAGCGTCGTTACTAGCTAAACAATTTTTTCAAACGCTTGAAAAAACACAAAGTATCCTCACCCCCTAAGTAGAGCTGCACAAAACCGAACCTAAACCGTGAACCGAACCGAAACCGTTGAATTATTAACTGAACTGAAGTGAAACTGAATCAAAAGGTTTAGGTTTAGGTTTAGGTTGTCAGGTTACCTGAGGTTTAGGTTGTCAGTTCCAGGTAACCGACATACCCAGTTTCAGTTACGGTTTCTGCCCAAAACCGTACCGATATCCCATCGGTTAACCGATTAGTAATGGTCGTTAGATCTTCATATTTTTTAGCCGTAGATATTTATACAGTATAAGTTTCCAACCCTATTCTCTTTTCATGTCTCTTTATCTTTTTCTTTCTGAATCTCCAATTTCTTAAGTTTTCGTTTTGCAGCAGCGCCTTCTTCTTCCATCACCGGCATCAGTCACATCCTTGACCTAAAAAAACATCCACAACCACTTTCTTCCTCCTCCACTCTATAAAGATTTAATTTTATCAAGTAAAACATCCTTCTCGGCTGCCCCTGATATTTTCTTCTTCTTCTGTTCTTCTATAACCACCACCACTACGCCCAAATCAATCTGGATCTAGCTGTTAGACAACCTTTCATAACCGATTGATGGTGAATCTTAGAGCTACTGTTCTAGATCAAGAATTTTTGTTTATTTGGATCTATTAATGAGCAGAACGAGTATAATCTAAGCTTTTGAGTTCTGATTGTTATATTTGAAGCTGTAAGAAGAAATTTCGTGTATATAGTTGTTGTTGATTTATTTTGGGTATTATCAAGGTTGGAATTGATGAGATTTGTTTGATATTTTAAGTTAATGGATTCTTTGGAAAAGAAAGGATTTTGATTAAGCCTGCAATTAAGGGGAAAGGGTTTTAATAAAATTAGTTTTTGATTTATAGGGTTAATTTGTTCAGGGAATTGAAACATGAGGATGATTTTTTGTGTTTTTATGACTTATTGGGGATTGATGAACTTTGGGTGTTGCATGTTGAAATTTATACTACATGTTTTCTTATTCATATATGTTTATTTGATCAGGAAAATGTCTTGTCTGTTATCATGTTGTGGATCCGTAAATTGCATTAAGTTGTGCAATTCAGTAGCATCAAGAGTAAAAACTAGATTAGACTATTGTGATTTATTTGATCTTTCCTCATTGCTTCATGGATTCTCAAACAAACTGGTCATTCTCTGTTGGAGTGTATGTACCCCAATGTCTCTCCCTTTATCTGTATAAATTTCTTAAACAAACAAGTCATTCTCTGATAACAAATGAAGAACAAGAAATAACTTTTGAGAATGAACTCTCGGTTAACCAAAACCGGCAGGTTTAAACCGAACAGAGTAAAAACCGAACCGAATAAAACCGAATAAGCTTAATGGTTTCATCGGTTTCCCAAGCTGGAAAACCGAGTACTTCGTTGTTTTTTTTTGTCCAAAATTTGATTTGCACAAATAGGAATTTCTATGTGGTAAAAATTACATAGCAGGCAAGCGGGCAACAAAACTGCGCTGCAAGCCCTTTTTGAATTGCAAAACCTATCCTTTTTGAGAAACTGCGGTTTCGGTTTTTTTTCTTCCTAAAATCGTACCGAACCATGTGCATCGCTACCCTTAAGGTAGAGAAAGCTAAGACTCCCAAACCATGGCTATGCGAAACACATTTGTGTAAGTATTTAGTGTGTTTACGTGACACCGCATTAGATATAGCTTTTCTCGGGACGAATGAGCGAATTTCTTCCCTAGTGAAGGGCGAAAAACCTGTGACATCCATACAAAAATCTTGTCAATTTTCCCAGTTGAGCACAAAAATATCAGCAAGTTTCAAATCTTTGTCATCATCCGTCAGAAAACCCAGAGAAACTTCCTTACGCGCAGGCACACCAGCTTTGTAACAAATGTCAGCGATTATATCACGAACAATATCATGCCGAAACTTAGGGCCTATATCCTTAGCACAATGGAGCCCATGATCCCCAAAAATGTCCATGGATTTGCTACAACTTGCGCATAAACCATTCTCAACAAAAAGTGGGATGCCAAGACGATAACAAAGCACAACTCTGAACTGTCTCGGTCCAAGGCACTGATTGAGCCCACTGACGGGTACAACCAATAAATAGTCTTGAGCATGCTTAACACGATTGCACTGCCACAAGATGGAATCTCTTGTAGACATAGAAAAGTGGTCTGGGATTTGCTTCTTAACCGCATCAAAATAAGTGACTGCCAGGGAGTGCATGGAAGGGGGGCTGTATCATTGGCACAGTAAGTGGATGGTAATCCACTTACCTGGATAAATCTCTGAAGTGCAAACTGATAAGCAGAATATTTGTCTGTTGAGAATGAGTTACCAAGAATCACCTTCTGCACCGAAGTAGTCTGACTCTGAGAAGCAAGGTAGCAGTAGGAGCTGGTATCAGCCATGGTGTAAATGCCAAGTCCACCATCTTTGATAGGCAAGGTAGCCAAACGATGTTGTAAAGAACCAAACCCCGCACCGTCACCAGTAATTAGTAGTCTCAAGTACTTAAGTAAATGATAATCAAAAAGGTCGGTGGCTGGTTGCAGGGCTGCAGGATTGGTAGTGCGCATTGCAAAATAAAGTCTAGACACACCAGTGCAATTGCGAAGCAATAGCATCTCACTTTGGGGGTCTTTGAGTTTCTTGATTGCATTCAATAACAGAACAGTTTTATTCACCCTGCTCAACATCATATCACTGATAAAGTTCAGATCTAGACTCATCGGTCCACCCAAAAGTTTGACACCATTAGAAGGTCTATCAATATCAGCAGGGAAAACACCATCAGCTGTGCTTCTATGATCAATAGAAGGCCAAAATACTTCCTTTTTCGTATTATTGAAATGCAAACCCCTGCAAGGTCCTTCTGTTTCAATAATGCTTAAGTCTTTGGCTACCTCCAAAGTATCACCAATAATTGTGTCATCATCGAGGTACCAGGCATGTAAATCAAGTTTGCATTGAGAAGCAATAATCTTCACCAGGGGGTGAAGTGTCAGAGCGAATAACAAAGGACCGAGAGGGTCACCTTGTTGAACTCCAAGAGCAGAGGACAAAATATAATGGTCGTAATAGAGTTTAGCAGGCCTCAAGTAACAAAATTCTACCGAGCGAGAAATACCTGGAAAACGAAGAAGAACTTCCTTGATGAGTTGAGATCTGCTCACCATGTGGAAAGCATTAGAAAAGTCAATGAGCAGCATTGACATTTTGTCTGAGTGACCTTGCATCTCAAGCAGGTGATTTACAGCATGTAAAATAATTTCCCCTCCAGCAGGAACACCAACTCCGAATTGGTAGTCACTTAAATAAGATGACATGTCCTTTTCAACAGAGAAAGCAGCCACTTTCGAAACCAACCTACGCCGAACCGTTCCAACATCAATAGGCCTAATACCACCTCCAGGTTTAAGTAACGGAGTTAAGGGTGCACTAGCAATAAACTCGCCTAAAACCACAAGGCATTTACCAGCCAACCAAAGATTGACAACCCCTATAATCGATGCGAGCAACTCATCTGCAATAGCTGCCGCATCCCCACTCATTACATCGACCAAATGTTGCGCGCGTAAACCGTCACGACCGCAAGATGTGCCTTTAGGGAAGCTCTTAATAGCTCCCAAAACAACACGTGAGTCTACTGTGATTGGATCAATAGTGACAGCCTCACAGGGGGAGGCTCCTATGGGTGCTTGTCTTGTAGCTCATGAAACATATCCTCGTTACACGGAGCTACTCCAGATGAAGACAACACACGGGTAGCTGCAACAAAATGACCGCAGTTCAGGTTCTTTCGACAAGCCAACAACGTAGCAGCACCTAGCTTCTTATCTTCCTTCTTAGACCCATTGCGAAGAGGCAGTTGTAGCAGTTTATTCACCAGGGTGAAACAACCGTTAGGTTCCTTCCAAACTTCCAGGGCTTGGTTAATGGCCATCACTTGCAAGCGCTTCCTGTTACCAGACTTTTTCTCAGCTGAATTTCTCGGTTGGAACAAGGTAAGAGTGAAGATTGGAAGAAGAACGAGCTGGAACCAAACTGATAAGTTCCCGGGGTTAATAATAACCCTGTCAAGAAAATTTTTCAGCGTCCTTGAAAAGGCTAACCTGCATTTGCGGGGTATCCAAGTGACAGTCATGAATTGTCTTTGCAACACAACGTTGAGAAGGTCAGTAGAAAGAGCAATAGCTGCACCATCTTCGGAAGCAACATCAGCACCATGCACTGAAGCATCAACACCAATTGCAGCAACAGCAAAACCCGAGTATTCACCATGAACCTCAACTGGTTTATCTAAACCATGAAGGATAAACTCAACCCATACACTGTTGAAAGGATCTGCAACAACATCTCCATGCACAACACCTTCTCCGCCCTTACAAGACTTCTTCCAACCATGTAGATGCATGCATCTGCAACATAGCCACATTCGTAAACAAACCAAAACCCTCTCACAAGCCAAATATATGTTCAAGTTGTTAGCAGTCAATTCCCTACAGATGGCTTTATTATTGTCAGATAAAAGATGCCTGTCATACAAATGCTTCAAGAAGGAACCCTTGGCGAAACCTCTACCATTAATACCATCCTGTTAGCCATGGAAGTTCTTGAAAGGACAGTGGCATAGATTATCGGCTGGAGCTGATGCATCTGTGTGAGAAGAAGAGCCCAAGAGATCTTGTGATGAAGGGGTTGCAGTGCAGGAAGTCTCCTTGGTGATTCTGGGCATTGCGACTGAAAAATAAAAACCCTAAAAAAAAGAAAAACACGAACCCTAAAGAACGACCAAAGCGGCAAACAAAACTAGAAGAGAAAACCAGAAAAAGTGGAAATCGTGGAAAAGCAAACAAGGGAAAATCAAAAACTCGATGAAAAATCAGTGGAATCATGGTGATCGCAGAAAAATCTGGCATGGAGTCGCCGGAAAAAATATATATATTAGTTTTATCATGTTTTTTTTTGAAGCATGAGTTTTATTATATATGAATAAGTAGAAGCTTTATTAGGAATTTTATAAATGTTGATAAATATTTTTATTTAAAAAGGTACGACTAATATGAAAGATATTGAATATGTTTTTTTTCTTCTTTATATATGTTGGTACCTTTTTTTGTTGAAAAGGATGGTTATATTAAGAAGAAGAAATATTTACAAGTAAAGGATTTGTTTAAGGCATCACATATGCATAACACTATCCCAATAAAATAAGACATGGTTTATACTAACATGAGTAAAAATATCCTCCCCAGAACACCAAAGTATAATTGTTTGTTTAACCAACATGATTATTTCTTCCACTGCCATTTCTCTCCTCCTATGATTCCTTCTATTCCTCTGAGCCCACAGATGCCAAAACACAACATATATCACTTTCCACCAAATCTTTCTACATCTTCCTTGCAAATTGTTCAATCTCCAAGCTTGAAAGTTACTCTTCACAAAGTTAAGAGCCACCCAAGAAATCTTGAAAGCCTTAAAGAAATATGATGCGTGTCGTAACCACAACAAATTAATTAATGTTTTTCCACCTAATTAACAAGTAATATAATGTAGTCAAGTTCGTTCCCACGAGGAGCAAGATATTTTTAGTTGTAAAGTCGTCACGAAAAAGGAGGGGGTTTTGGTTTTGAAAAGAAAAAGAAAATAAACAAAGCAATTAAAAGTGTATGTTGAAACCAATAAGAGAGATTAGATCAAGGAATCCTTCTTCGTTGCAAAAAAATGATTCAAGTTATGTTCTTTTCCACTTTTTATTAGTCACAGATTATCACCAACCGTAGGTAAAGCATCTAGCTCAGTGCTAAACCCCTAAATCCCTAGTATCACTAGATGAAGAAGGAGGAAGCGGAGTGTTAACCTCTCGAAAGAGGTCATTTAGTTGAGTGCCGGATCAAAGACGTATACCACTTGGACTCGGTTTGCCCTCTTTAAGCATTAACCAAAGATATAGTACCTGAAACAAGATTCTCGAAAACTAAGTTAGATACGATATAGAATATAACAAAGCAAGAATAAAGCAAAAAGAAAAAGAAAACAACTAAAATCGTCCGCTGCTCCCCGGCAGCGGCGCCAAAATTTGATGCGTGTCGTAACCACAACAAATGAATGTTTTTCCACCTAATTAACAAGTAATATAGTGTAGTCAAGTTCGTTCCCACGAGGAGCAAGAGATTTTTAGTTATAAAGTTATCACGAAAAAGGGGGGGTCTGGTTTTGAAAAACAAAAGAAAATAAACAAAGCAATTAAAAGTGTGTTCAAACCAATAAGAGAGATTAGATCAAGGAATCCTTCTTCGTTGCAAAACAATGATTCAAGTTATGTTCTTTTCCACTTTTTATTAGTCATAAATTATCACCAACCGTAGGTAAAGCAGCTAGCTCAGTGCTAAATCCCTAATATCACCTGATACGGAAGTTCTCGACTACCGGATTTTATTCACCAAACCACCTAGTAGTAGCTCACTCAAGATGTAATTTAGTTAAACGCGTTAAGATTTATGAATTTATTAGGTTGATATTAGTAGTTAGATTCTTAGCTCAAGGTCTACTTTCTAACGTTGTTTTCACACACAGTTGCTCCACGGAATCCCTCCACAAGGTCTCGTGTTTGCTACTTGTGTAAAGAGTCAAGAAACGATTACTTATCCCCTAACTTTCACTAGCTTTAGATCACTAAAACAAATCAATTTAGTTGGCCACCTAAACAATCTATCAATCAACCATGAATATATAAACATTCCTATTAGTAAAAACAAACGATAATCATGTGAAAAACTTCAAAGTAGATTTAAAAAAAAACTCAAAATATGTTAAGAACTAGGAATTCATCCTCAATCAATAAGAAAATTAGCTACTCATGTTTTTGAAATTCACACAAATAATTAAAGGGAGAATTTTTAAAGTTCGCACAAATAATTAAAAGAAGAATTTTGAAAAAGCAAGCAAAAACACAAGTGTTATGTGTGTAGAGTGGTAGAAGTGTATAGAGAACTTCTCTATTTATAGGCTTCAATTTGCTTCAACTCTTCTTAGGATTAGAATCCCTTTCCCTTTGTAACTCCACTTCCAAATCCAAGCCTTTCTCACATCTTCCATCTTCTTTTTCCAAATCCAAGCCCAACTCCACATCAAATTCCAATTCTAGTCTAGAAAATTCTTCACACATTCTGCTACTTTTGGGTCACCGGAAAAAGTTCTCGGGATCACCGTAATCTGCCTGAAATGTCACCGCCGGTAATCGGGATCTTCTACTCTGCTGACGGAATATTCCGTTACGGCGCCGTTAGAGTTAACTGTCAAATTGGTCTTCCGTTAGTCAACAATTCAAAGAGGAAGAGAGTCAGCTGGTCTTATTCAGGTCTGAGTCTTCTGAGTAGATCTTAGTCACTGAGCTGGATCGGCTCATCGCCGGTCTGAGTTGACTCGCCGGAGGAAAGATTTAGACAGAGTTTCCTCTGTTTCATCGCGATTCCAGGCCAAATTCAGGCCTCTTTTTGGTCTTCTCCTGTTAAGAAACTAGCATACATCTAATGAATCATTCATTCTCGCAATTTATCAGCACAACAACTTCAGTTAGCCACATCTGCACCATCAACATCATCCTGCGACCACCATCAACTCAGCACATCACCACCCTGTCTTAACCCATATCAGCACAATTCTTCCTCCATTCCTGTACTGCAACAACACCAACCCTGATCGTCAACACCCACAACTACAGTTTCTGATACAAACCCACTTCTCTTATCACTTCAAACCACCATTCTTAACACAACAGCATCTCCATCAGCTTTTATTGATTTTCCGGCCACAAAACCATCTTCACATCTTCTCATTTGAACTCAAAGAGCAGCAACAACTCAATTCTTCTCAAAACTCCTCGGATTCACTCTGCAGACCAAACCCATCTTCAATCAGCTCCTGAGTCACAATAACAACAACAAAACCATCTACTGAACCCCATTTCTTCTCTGCTTCTTGTCAACTTCAAGAACACCACCATTTGCATCTTCTTATTCGATTCCATGTCTTCATTATCGAATCTGGACCAGACCCATGACAATCAACAATCACAAAACCCATTTTGTTCACAACAACAGATCTATCTCTTTCTTATCTCGATTCACAGATCCACCATGATCATCATTTACGGCCACCAGATTCTCATCAGTAGCTCTATCTCTTAATCCTTCTCTATGAATCGATCTCATTGATTCAATTTCAGAATCGAAAGCAAAAACCCCCGATTCCTTCAAACCCTATCAATTTAAGAACACCAATATCTCATCAATATTCTTTTGCAATTCGAGTACACAACCTTTCTTCTTTCTGATTCAAAACATGACAGCAGCATCAATTTCTTCTCTGTATTTCTCGATCCAGATATCTCTCGGTTCAACAGCAGTCACAACTGCTTTTCTTCTTTCTCAATTTCATTTAATTTAGGGGATGGTATGAATGAGAGATATACCTATTGATTTTAGGGTTTGGGTGATTTGGATTGGTACACCACCCCAGAGATAGGTTTGTACTCAATAATTACACCCACTGATAAATGATAAGGGATATCCTGAACAGACCCTAATTCATTTTGTGCGTGTTTAGCACTTTCTTTCAAACACTGGAATGGCTATCCCTTAACCTGTGGCTGGGCTCCCAATAGTTTTTGCCTGTGAAATGACGGCTTTGCCCTTCTTGCTCAAATTTGAATGATTTCTTCTCGTTTTCGTCCGCATGACTCCAAAGTAGCTATAAAACTCAAAACAAACATAAAATACATAATTCATAAGAAAAAATAGCAAAGAAAGCATAACTACTACATAGTAAATTAGGTGTTTTAGACACCTATCAGATTAGCACCAAACTTCAAAAGAAAAAGAGCAATAGACAAACAAATGATCTTCACATTCCTCCTCCCTTTTAGGGAACATACACATAGTGTTTTCAATGTCCATCCCGCTATATCTGAGCATTGAAAGAGTAGGGAAAGAGTTATGAAAAGTATCCCATAGCATGAAACTAACCTTTGTTGGAATCCCTGTCTTCCATAAAAACTTATTAAACTCCTATCTGGTATCATCTTGAACTAACAGTTCATAACACTTCTTGACTGAAAATATCCCATAATCTCCACAACATCTTCATCCTCATTCAATCCATGAGCAGAACCTAGCTCATTATACATCATATCCCATTAAAACTGTTCATGCTGATATTATCTTCTTCTAACCTGACATTTCAGCCGATCATTCTCAATCATATCACAAACTGAAGCATTCTTATTACAACTTACTTTAAATATTGCAGGAAACTTATTATTCAATGGACCAGATGAAGACTAACTATCAAACCAAAACCTTATCTCCCTCCCATTGTTCAGCTTAAACTCCACATTATCCTCCAAAAAGAAGAAAATTTCAATATGCATTTCAATATGTTGGTAGTATTTAAGATTTTGGATTGAGTTTATATTGAAAATGATTTTACGATTATTAAAAATAAAGGGTATATTTGATGGTTTAAGGGAAATATACGTCTATAAACAGAGCGGACAAATAAAAAATGACAGATCAAAATAGAATACTCCCTCCATCCCAAATTAATTGAGTTATTTGTAGTTTGCACAATTATTAAGGCAAGGAAAAAAGGGGAGTCTGCTTAAGTATTTTTTCACAATTATACCCTTATAGATAATAACTAGTCTAACTTGGAAATGATTTATCTCTTAAACTATACCACGGTTTTTCGTAAACTTTATACCGTTGAAAAACATTTTAAAACATCTACGTAATGAATATAAACATGCCTATCAAATTATATATATTTCTTATAGTAACAATAATCAGTTAAAAGGGTAGTTTTAAAAATGCCCCTTGATTAGTGAGATAGCTCAATTATTTATAGGACAAAAGTTAAAACCAATTAGCTTAATTAATTTGGGACGGGGGGAGTATAAGACAGTTAATAAAAGACAGAGGGAGTATACCCTTTATTTTTAATAATCATAAAATCGTTTTCAATATAAATTCATTCCAAAATCTTAAATAGTACCAACATATATAAAGAAAAAAAATATATTTGATATCTTTCATGTTAGTCGTCATATTCCTAATAAAGCTTCTACCTATTCATATATAATAAAATCAATATATTTTGTTTTGATTTCCTTAAAAAAATTCCTAAAATAATAATGTTACCCAATTTATAGTTTTTTATATATTAATTTTAATTTAGGAAATGTTTTAAGGAAATTAAAACAAAATATATTGATTTTATTATGTATGAATAGGTAGAAGCTTTATTAGGAATTTTATAAATGTTCATAACTTTTTCTCCAGATGGCTCCAGTTCTCTTTCCGGCGATTTTTTTGGTGAAGGAAAACCAGAAAAATTCTCCAGACTGATATGATGTGCTCTTGTTTTCATGATTCCCATTTTGACATCATTTTCGTTTTAGTTGTTATTTTCCCTTGACATCATTTAGTTTGCTTTTCTTTTTCGTTTTAGTTGTTATTTTCCCTTGACATCATTTAGTTTGCTTTCCTTTTTAGTTTCTGCTTAGGGTTTCTTTTTTCTTTTTAGGGTTGTTCATCTTTACTATGCCTAGAAACACTAGGTCTTCATCTTCTCGACCTCAGCTCTCTTCTGTTGTCGCGCCCCTGGATACTGCTGCCCCATCGTCTTCTTCCTGTGAAGTTGGTAATGATATTTTCTGCTATTGTCCATTTAAGGGTTTTAATGGCTGCTATGATGACGTTAATGGGAGGAGATATGTTAAAGGTTCGTTTATCCAGCATGTACAGGACAAACACTTTTCCTGTGACGACCCAAATCATAAACCTGTTTATATGATAGGATTACAACCTAATTGAAGAATCAATTCCGAATTGACGATTTTAAGAATCATAATTGAACTAAAACCAACTTGAACCCAATACTCTGATATTTATAAGTGAAGGACTCTCAAATGATATTAATATATTAGTATGTTATTTTAAAATAAATAAAGAATACACGTATACAACAGATTCATAAATGTAACACAATTTGGTAACGCTTTAAACTCCGAAAACGGATATCCTCAAGTGCACCATTTCTTCTAATGTCTGAAACTGAAATGGGAACGAGTGAGCACATCATCCCAAAAGGGTGCTCAATGAAAACATATAACTTCAAGTAATCACTAACATGCTTCATAGTTCTAAAAGAATATAAAGCGAAAGAAACAAGAAGAAACTAATCATTCATCTATTTATGCATCATGAAGCAAGTGTCACTCTAACCTCGCCAAACTCAATGGAGAAGACGACACGAGAGCAACCCTAATCGATAATAATAACATCGTCCACACAGAGTGCCTATACAAACCATGATTCAGAATATTACCATCAAGATCAGCAAGTCAGACAAACAAGTATAACATGCACACGAGTGATTTCTCCAAATAAAATAGTATATATACTAACGAGACGGGGAAGAAGCCGCCCTACTAGGTAATATCAAAACGGGGAAGAAGCCGCCCTACTATTAATATTGTATATACTACCGAAACGAGGAATAAGCCACCATACTATAATAGTATAAAAACGGGGAAGAATCCAACCTACTAACATAATATTCAAACGGGGAAGAAGTCTTTCCCACAGACACTCCTCGCAGGGAAATCAGAAAACGCGTATTACATGCACACAGTTACATTCAAAGCAAACATCATATTCGCAATTACAATATATACCCATACATATATTAAAACTACATCATGCTCGCAAGGAAAAGAAACTCAATGATTACAAGAAGGTTACAGAATTCCCACATGATGTAATGACAAGCCACGCCTACCTCAAGATCCTCAATCCGCTGGTTCATCCTTTGAATCGATCGTTGTTAATAAAGACTAACTTTTAATCACCCAATCATTCTACGAGTTTAGCTAATAGGCCCATACAAGATTCATAACATAATGTCATATAAGTCTCCGGTTAAGGGTTGCGTCAAATAACTAACGGTTCTAATTTTATTAATGGTTTTTTAATCTAGTATCTAATGTTCTTGATATAAATTAACATATACCAATCCAAATGGGGTCAAATTGGGTGTTAACGGAAAGCCATTGAAAAACTCTACAACTTTACAGAAGGAACCGAAAGCTAATTCGGACCATAAGTAGTCCAAAACATCAAAAAGAATGAATCTGGCCCAAACCCTAACCCGCGTTCCAACCCTGACCGGCTCGCCAATACAACCCGCTAAACCAATCCAGACCTAACCCTAACTGACTCGGCCCGACTCATGAAACGGGTTCAACTCGGTTGACTCACTGATCTGACTCTGTCATTTTCACAAACACATACAGTTTTGAGTATTTTCCAACCTTAAGACTACTTGTACACAGCACAAGGGTCAAAGTTTCGGGGTTCATAAAACACTCGTATTTGATCCGAATTGAACAACTAATATCTCTTTATAAAGATGGGATCCTCCTATACAACTTTGTAGTTATGACCAGAAACCAATTCCGACCCGAATATACCTAGAAAAGTCCTCTAACATGCTCACTCACAGCTGATTCCAGATTTTCAGTCCCAACAGCTAACTTTGAAAATTCAAAATTAATTATAGGGTTATCCAAATCGAGCAAACTCAATTTCTATAGAAAGATAAGAGACTCATATACAACTTTTATGTTTCACGTGGAAGCTAATTTGATCATATTCTTCCTTTATATGGCCGAGAAGTCGTCTCACCGTAATGATTAGTTTTCCAGATTTGCTATATAACACTAAAACATTCATATCTCTTTCAATTTAAATCCAAACTCAACAAACCATAATATTTTAGAAACCCAATTCAGTAAGATACATATTCATAGTTTTAAGCTAAGGTTAGATCAATCCCTAAGATATCTTAAATTAACATCTAAGTGAAAGTAGCAAGATTAATAAAATCATGATATTCTCCAAATTATCATGTTAATGATATTGATCCATTTCATTGAAACCCAACTCTATACTTTCAAGTATAAATTATTAGAATCTGTTGTATGGTAAGAATTTACCTCAACTAAACAAACGAAATCACCACCATCATGTTTACCATTATCATCAATTGTTCCCATCATAACCATGATTATTTCCATCATGTAGTTCTTCTCCACTTCTCACTTATATCCTTGATTTGGTTAACATTATACTATTACTTACTCTCTCTTTCTTATTCCCTAAACATTATTCTAACTCTCAACATCTCATCATCAAGGTATATAATCCTTTTCTTCCTCGATTTATTCCACTTTCACTAATCCTCTCACACTCTCTGTTTCCAACTGTTTTCAAATGAAAACACAATACTTATCTCTTATCTATTACATGCTCAGTCACTCACCCTATTCTACTCATACTAGCTGCGTGCAACCAAAACAAGAGGAGATATTTCTCCTTCCATGTACCTGTAACTAACTTAGCTATAAAGAATTAAAGATATACTTTTGATTAGGGCTGAGCAGAAAAACCGTAACCGCGGATTTCATCCGTATTCGTCCGCAAAATTGCAAGTGAAAACCAATCCGCAAGAGTTATGGACCGGACACGGGTGCATTCTCAAATCCGCACGCGGTGCGGTTACGGTTGCGGTTGGGATTTGATAACCGCGGATTACCTGCAACATAGGACATATAGGGAATTTAGTAAATGTATTAAGGATAATATGGGAAGTTGGAGTTTTATATATAAACATCTTTATCTTTCGGTGAAACCTAATAGCATCAGTTTTTTTTCGAGAGGAAGAGACCTAATAGCCTCAGAGGAAGAGACCTTCGATTCTTCTTCTTCTCTGAGTAAATTAGTTGTTCTCTCATTCATCTTCTTCTCATCACAGTAAATATCCTTCTGATCTAAAGTCTCTCTTGCTACCAAATTAGTTGTTCTATCATTCTTCTTCTCTGAGCAGCATCAGCATCAGTAACTGTAAGTAGTTCTCTCATTTTCATTTCTTTTGACTTTCAATGATTATTATATGTTCTAGTGATGTTGATTTCGTTTTAATTGGTTTGGAATTTTCTTAGGTGTCAAAATAATTTTGAGTATGTTTGATTTAGGGTTTTCTGAAATTAGTTTTTTCTTCCAGTTTAGAGATTTTGGGTGATTTGGTCGGTAAAGACCATCATCTCTGGTTGAAGTTTGTATTATCAGTGCTGAAAATTAAACCAGTATGTTTGATTATTAAACCAGTTGTAGGTGTGGATTGTCTAATTCATGTATGTTATTTATGAAACAAGGCCAAACCCATCTTCAATCAGCTCCTGAGTCACAATAACAGCAACAAAACCATCTACCGAACCCCATTTCTTCTCTGCTTCTTGTCAACTTCAAGAACACCACCATTTGCATCTTCTTATTCGATTCCATGTCTTCATTATCGAATCTGGACCAAACCCATGACAATCAACAATCACAAAACCCATTTTGTTCACAACAACAGATCTATATATTTCTTATATCGATTCACAGATCCACCATGATCATCATTTACGGCCACCCGATTCTCATCAGTAGCTCTATCTCTTAATCCTTCTCTATGAATCGATCCCATTGATTCAATTTCAGAATCGAAAGCAAAAAACCCCGATTCCTTCAAACCCTATCAGTTTAAGAACACCAATATCTCATCAATCTTCTTTTGAAATTCGAGTACACAACCTTTCTTCTTGGTGATTCAAAACATGACAGCAACATCAATTTCTTCTCTGTATTTCTCGATCCAGATATCTCTCGGTTCAACAACAGTCACAGCTGCTTTTCTTCTTTCTGAATTTCATTTAATTTAGAGGATGGTATGAATGAGAGACATACCTCTCGATTTTAGGGTTAGGGTGATTTGGATAGGTACACCACCCCAGAGATAGGATTGTACCCAATAATTACACCCACTGATAAATGATAAGGGATATCCTGAACATCAATTCATTCTGCGTGTGTTTAGCACTTTCTTTCAAACGCTGGACTGGCTATCCCTTAACCTGTGGTTGGGCTCCCAATATTTTTTTCCTGTGAAATGACGGCTTTGCCCTTCTTGCTCAAATTTGGATGACTTCTTCTCGTTTTCGTCCGCATGACTCCAAAGTAGCTATAAAACTCAAAACAAACATAAATACATAATTCAAAAGAAAAAATAGCAAAGAAAGCATAATTACTACATAGTAAATTAGGTGTTTTAGACACCTATCAAATTCCCCCACACTTAGACTTTGCTAGTCCTCGAGCAAATCAAACTAAAACTTACAACTTTAAAGCGTTCCAGCGTCCCAAGCATCCAAAGAGTTATGAGGACATGGAGTTTCTGCATGCTAGTAATAAGAAGTTAGAAATACTAAAGAACATATTCTCATTCTTAAATGTTGAGTGAGAAATAACCACACCATAATGAGAGAACGCGTGTTTGAGAAGACAATAAGCATTTCGCCTCGACTTCTGCCTCACCAAAAAGTGTTTTATGAAATTGCACTCAAAGGACGTACTTTTATGGTTCTCACATGTGTGCAGGTAGGAATGAAGAGAGAATTTCTGCAACACGTTGAATGGTGGGAAGGACAACTTCCGAAATATTTAAGAAACCCACATCTTTTATCGTTTTGAAAAACCATTTTTCTGACGATCTCTAAGAAAGGAAATCAACCACTATTATCGAGGATGAGATTACATACTCACCTTCACATCTGATTGCCAATTATGATAACACCACTCTCACGGCATCCAATAGAAACGTCTTCCACTCCTCGTCTTCATCTTCTTGGTCTTCGTCTTCGGCTTCAACTATTGATGATAAATGCTTGAACTTCGTAATTCCTTGACAATTTGTAACTCTTTACCTTAAATCCATGTCGCTTGAAACTTCCTTATAGATTTTTCTTCCCCACGGCTTATTAAATAAAAGATAAAAACAAAAATTTCTCTTGCCATCATTTTTTTTTTAGAGACAAGAGAAATAAAATACAAAACAAAGTGAAAATAAAAACAAACCATAGCCGTGAGAAAAATACTTTATCGCTTGATTCTTCACAACTTGTATCGTCTCGAAATCATAAACTTCAATAATTCTCACCTTTTGTTTTACTTTGCTCTTGTAATTAAGTCTTCAACTTGGATATAAAATTACGCTCCTTATATGTAAGTCTTCAACATGTATATATAAAAATCCGCTCATTATATGTTGCTTTACTTGGATATGAAATTTACTCTTTTCTTGTTCCATTGCTTGTAAACCTTGAACTTTTTCAACTTTCCTTGTAGATTTTGATGTCGCTCCCTTGTTGATGATGATGGTGTTTCTATGGATCCGTTGTTGTCGAGAGAGAGAATGGTGCTAACTGCAAATCGAACTACAAGAAGGAGGCTTTCATCTATAGACGTCACCCTCATGATTGACAAAATTAGCACTCAAGAGATCAAAGAGTAGTGCTTCTATTGGTGGGAATTTGGGTAGCTCACCATTCTACCCGGAATTAACATACGGTGACACACACTCAAAAGAAAGCTCTTTAGTTATTTATAAAGAAATCTGGTCGGTGCCTCGCATGATATAAATAGGGTAGTCTCCACTAATGATTGCTAAGAAACTCTAATAATGCATGTCTCCCTGCTCCTAATCTGCATCACCAGCATGATTAAATCCATTATTTAACACTCTAACAAGCAAGAATTCCGAACGTAGTTCCCTAACACTTCCAAGTTTAGTTATGTCGATCAGAATTCTCTATGTAAACATACCTAGAAGTATGCTAGTGACTCTAAAATCTCTAAAAGTTGGAGGTTTTATGCAATTTTTTTTTTAAATAAATGTTTTACCACTCCCCCACACTTAAACCTTACATTGTCCTCAATGTAATTGAATCGTCCAAGTAAAGTCAAGGTGGGAAATCCTAACATGATATGAAACAAGAAAAATAAATAAACAAAACAAAAAGAAAATAAAAAGTAAAAGGTAAGAAATACAAAACCTATGAGTTGCCTCCCATTAAGCGCTTGTTTTAAAGTCGACGACCCGACTTAGCTCTTGCTTCACATTACTCCTCCAGAGGGAGTGAATCTTCAAATGAAAGTTCATCGACATTCACATATGCGATTTTATCGTAGTATGGCTTCAATCTATGGCCGTTGACCTTGGAAACCGAGTTGTCTCTAAGACTAGTAATTTCAACTGCACCATAAGGAAAAACATTAGTAACAACATATGGTCCAATCCAACGGGACCTTAAGTTTCCAGGAAATAGTTTAAGGCGAGAATGATATAAAAGGACTTTTTGTCCCACTTCGAAGCTTTTACGAGAAATCATCTTATCATGAAATAGCTTGGTCTTTTCCTTGTAAATACGGGCACTCTCATATGCATCATTACGTATCTCCTCTAGCTCATTTAGTTGTAACTTCATTTGCTTCCCCACTTCGTCATACTCCATGTTGCACTTCTTTATCGCCCAATAAGCCTTATGTTCAAGTTCAACCGGAAGATGACAAGCTTTACCATAAATCAGCCGATATGGAGACATTCCAATTGGTGTCTTGTACGCCGTTCTATACGCCCAAAGTGCATCATGAATCTTAAAGCTCCAATCTTTCCTTATAGTATTCACCGTTTTCTCAAGAATGGACTTGATTTCCCGGTTTGAAGTTTCCGCTTTTCCACTAGTTTGTGGATGATAAGGCGTACCAATTTTATGTGTAATGTTGTACTTCTTGAGGAGAGCGTGGAAAGCCTTCTTGAAATGTGAGCCTCCATCGCTTATCACCACTCTTGGTGTACCATGCCTAGTGAATATGTTTTCTCTTACAAAATCACAAACAACTTTAGAATCATTAGTTTTGGTGGCTTTAGCTTCCACCCGTTTCGAAACATAATCCACCGCAAGAAGTATATAAAAATTTCCATTTGAATTGACAAAAGGGCCCATAAAATCGATTCCCCACACATCAAAAATCTCAACGGTGAGGATTGGTGTGAGTGGCATTTGATTTCGAGCACCTAGATTGCCCGTTCTTTGACATCTATCACACGATTTACAAAAACATGTGCATCTTCAAACAAGGTGGGCCAATAAAATCCACTCCCGAGAACTTTGAGAGCGGTATGTTTAGAACCAAAATGGCCACCACAAGCAAGAGTGTGATAAAAAGAGAGAATAGATTGAAATTCAGAATTAGACACGCACCTTCGTATCATTTGATCCACGCCATATTTCCCTAAGTATGGTTCATCCCACACATATTGCTTGGCTATCTTCTTAAGTTTCATCTTTTGGAAGTTAGACATTGTATTAGGTACCTTCCTTGTTACCAAGTAATTCACTATATACGCGTACCAAGGTGTAGAATTTTCCAAGGAGAAAAGTTGTTCGTCCGGAAAGTGGTCTTGTGATGTAAGTTCTTCTTGAGACATAACAAGTCTACTGAGATGATCCGTAACGGTATTCTCCACACTTTTCTTGTCTCGAATTTCTATGTCGAACTTTTGTAGCAATAGGATCCATCGGATTAGCCTTGGCTTAGCTTCTTTCTTCTTTATTAAGTATTTAAGTGCGGCATGATCAGAATATACAATAACCTTGGTGCCCACCCAGAACGGCTCTAACCGCATAATCACTAGCATCACACATTAATTCAAATGGAAGATTCCAATCCGGTGATTTGATAATTGGCGCACTTGTCAACATTGCCTTCAATTTGTCAAAGGCATCCTTGCATTCCTTGTTGAAGTCAAAAGGTACCTCCTTTTTTAATAACTTGCACATCGGCATGGAGATTTTGGAGAAATCCTTGATAAACCGCCTATACAAACCTGCATGGCCAAGAAATGAACGGATTTCCCTCACCGAAGTGGGATATTGTAAGTTCCTTATTAAATCTATCTTTGACTTGTCCACTTCGGGCCCTCGAGAGGACACGATGTGAGCAAGTACCATGCCATGGTTTACCATAAAGTGACATTTCTCCCAATTAAGGACAAGGTTTGTGTCTATGCATCGTTTAAGAACTACTTCAAGGTTGTCTAAACAACTATCAAAAGAATTTCCATAAACACTGAAATCATCTATAAATACCTCGATGATGCGCTCCACATAGTCCGAGAATATACTAACCATGCATCGTTGGAAAGTATCCGGTGCATTGCAAAGACCAAAATGCATCCGTCTATATGCAAACGTTCCAAACGGACAAGTGAAAGTGGTCTTCTCTTGGTCCTCCAGTGCAATAAAAATCTGGTTGTATCCCGAATAACTGTCCAAGAAACAATAATGAGAATACCCCGCTAACCGCTCCAACATTTGATCAATGAAAGGTAAAGGAAAGTGATCCTTTCGAGTTGCGTAATTAAGCTTTCTATAATCAATGAACATTCTCCAACCGGTTTGAACTCTTGTAGGAACAAGTTCATCGTCTTGATTTCTAACAACCGTAACACCGTACTTGTTTGGTACCACTTGTACCGGACTAACCCATTTGTTATCGGATATTGGGTAGATCACCCCCACACTTAGCAATTTGAGTATCTCTTTCTTCACAACCTCCATCATGGGAGGATTAAGCCTATGTTGAGCATCACGTACCGGCTTCACGTTCTCTTCCATTAGAATTCTATGCATGCACACGAATGGACTAATGTCTTTAATGTCCGCAATTGTCTACCCAATAGCCGTTTTGTGCTCTTTCAAAATTCTAAGCAAACGGTCTTCTTGTACCTGTGTGAGGTTCTTTACAGTAATCACCGGAAGCTCATCTTCATCTCCCAAGAAAGCATACTTCAAATGTTCCGGAAGTGGCTTCAATTCTAGCTTAGGCGCATTCACAATAGATGGTGCAAGTAATTCATCATCCATGGGTAAATAAATATATGAAACATTATCCTTTTTAGCTTCTTGCAATGCCGGCAAGGCACCACACATCTCCACCAATTCTTTGGAAATTTCAACATCCAAAATACAAAAGTCGTGGACGTCCAATACAATGCTCTTTTGTAACACCACCTCAAGTTCGTCCTTTTGACTCAATTCCACCATTTGTTGCGCTAACGAACTAACCACATCAATGGAGTAAGCGGAATGCACATCACTTGGATAGCACATGGCTTCAAATATGTTGAAGTGTATTATCTCCTTATCGAATTCCATAGTAAGTGTACCCTTGTCAACGCCAATCTTCGTCTTTGCGGTCTTCATAAATGGCCTCCCAAGAAGTAAAGAAGTAGATGACCGAATTGTTGTCCATATCCACCACGAAGAAATCAACCGGAAAAATTATCTCATTCACTTGCACTAGCACGTCTTCTACAAGTCCCTTAGGATATATGTTAGACTTGTTTTCTAATTGGATAATAACTCTTGTCTCTTTCAAAGGTCCAAGATTCAAGGTGTCATATATATCGGCCGACATTACACTTATGGAAGCTCCCAAGTCAAGTAAAGCATGTTCAAACCTTTTTGTACCAATAGTAATGGGCACCGTGAAACCACCGGGATCCGTGCACTTTGTAGGCATCTTCTTCAATAGCATAGCCGACGTAGTCTCGCTAACTTTAGTAATTTCATTATCAAGCAACCTATCCTTCTTTGTGCATAATTCCTTCATGAACTTAGTATACCTTGGCATTGTCTTGATGGCCTCTATGAATGGGATGTTGATTTCTATCTTCTTGAAGATATCCATGAGTGCCTTGTATTGAGCTTCTTTCTTGGATTTAACAAAACGAATAGGAAAAGGAGGTGGAGTAGTGAAACCAGGAACCGTTTCCTTGGATTGGTTGGTAGGTGTTGGATTCTCCTTTGGTGCGACTTCCTCTTTGTCTTTGACTACATCTTCACTAGCTTCTTCATGATGACTTGTCTTCACTTCTTAAAATAACCGCATTAACATCTCTCTTGAATTCACAAATGGTTGTGAAGGAAGCTTTGTGGATGCTTGAGATTTCAATAGATGCACATCGGTTTCCAATTGTCCCATTTGGGTTTCCAAAGCCTTAATGGCCGATTCATTCTTTTGTTGGCTTTGTTGGATTTGTTGTAACATAGAAGTAAGACCTCGCATGCCTTGCATTAATGCATTGAGCTTGTCATCACTCGAAGAGTCACGCTCCTTGACTTGTTGTGGTTGGAATTGTTGTTGAGGTTGGAAGCGTGATTGTTGGAAACCACCTTGTTGCACATATGGATTAGGAGCCTCCGCTTGCTTTTTGGCATAACTAAAGTTAGGGTGATTCTTCCAACCGGGATTGTAAGTATTGGAGTATGGATCGTACCTTGGCCTTTGATTTGGATATAAAGCATTTACTTGTTCGGTCTCATCATCCAGAATAATTACCTCGGACATTCGTTGCATTACCCTTTCCATGCTACTCATCCTTTGATCAAGGTGTGATGATGAATCACTAACTTCATGCACTCGCCTAACCGTTGGTTCTTCTCTTGTGTAGAATTGTTGCGAGTTCGCCGCCATACTCTCAATCAACTCTCTAGCTTGGGTCGACGTCTTGTTCATTAGTGCACCACCACCTGCGGCGTCAAGAAGATATCTATCACTTGGATGGAGAGATTCGTAGAAGTATTGGAGTATAATGACGTCACTGAATTGATGGTGTGGACAGCTTTCCACCAATCTCTTGTATCGCTCCCAACATTCATACAATGACTCTCCCACATTTTGCTTCATCCCACAAATCTCCTTGCGAATTTGAGTAGCTTTTGATGCAGGAAAATATCTCTTGAGGAAAAGTTTCTTCATCCCATTCCATGTGGTGATACTACCGGAAGACAAATAGTACAACCATTCCTTAGCATTTCCCACCAAAGAGAACGGGAAAGCTTTCAACATTGCTCCATCCGCATTAGTCTCCGGTGGAAGCATGGCCATGACTATGGTAGAGAAGTCCATAAGATGTTTGTTTGGATCTTCATTCACCATGCCATGAAACTTTGGTAACTCTCTAATCAACCCCGGCTTGATCTCGAAGGTTGAGTTAGTTTGGATACATCATTGTTGTGTATCGAGCTTGTGAGAAGCTAGATCCTTGAGTGTACGATCAGCCATTTCTTCTTCGTCTATATCGGAATCTGCGAACTCACTAGATGAAGAAGGAGGAAGCGGAGTGTTAACCTCTCGAAAGAGGTCCTTTAGTTGAGTGCCGGATCAAAGACGTATACCACTTGGACTCGGTTTGCCCTCTTTAAGCATTAACCAAAGATATAGTACCTGAAACAAGATTCTCGAAAACTAAGTTAGATGCGATATAGAATATAACAAAGCAAGAATAAAGCAAAAAGAAAAAGAAAACAACTAAAATTGTCCGCTGCTCCCCGGCAGCGGCGCCAAAATTTGATGCGTGTCGTAACCACAACAAATGAATGTTTTTCCACCTAATTAACAAGTAATATGGTGTAGTCAAGTTCGTTCCCACGAGGAGCAAGAGATTTTTAGTTGTAAAGTTGTCACGAAAAAGGGGGGGTTTGGTTTTGAAAAACAAAAGAAAATAAACAAAGCAATTAAAAGTGTATGTTCAAACCAATAAGAGAGATTAGATCAAGGAATCCTTCTTCGTTGCAAAAAAATGATTCAAGTTATGTTCTTTTCCACTTTTTATTAGTCACAGATTATCACCAACCGTAGGTAAAGCAGCTAGCTCAGTGCTAAATCCCTAGTATCACCGGATACGGAAGTTCTCGACTACCGGATTTTATTCACCAAACCACCTAGTAGTAGCTCACTCAAGATGTAATTTAGTTAAACGCGTTAAGATTTATGAATTTATTAGGTTGATATTAGTAGTTAGATTCTTAGCTCAAGGTCTACTTGCTAACGTTGTTTTCACACACAGTTGCTCCACGGAATCCCTCCACAAGGTCTCGTGTTTGCTACTTGTGTAAAGAGTCAAGAAACGATTACTTATCCCCTAACTTTCACTAGCTTTATATCACTTAACGAATCAATTTAGTTGGCCACCTAAACAATCTATCAATCAACCATGAATATATAAACATTCCTATTAGTAAAAACAAACGATAATCATGTGAAAAACTTCAAAGTAGATTTAAAAAAAAACTCAAAATATGTTAAGAACTAGGAATTCATCCTCAATCAATAAGAAAATTAACTACTCATGTTTTTGAAATTCACACAAATAATTAAAGGGAGAATTTTTAAAGTTCGCACAAATAATTAAAAGAAGAATTTTGAAAAAGCAAGCAAAAACACAAGTGTTGTGTGTGTAGAGTGGTAGAAGTGTATAGTGAACTTCTCTATTTATAGGCTTCAATTTGCTTCAACTCTTCTTAGGAATAGAATCCCTTTCCCTTTGTAACTCCACTTCCAAATCCAAGCCTTTCTCACATCTTCCATCTTCTCTTTCCAAATCCAAGCCCAACTCCACATCAAATTCCAAGTCTAGTCTAGAAAATTCTTCACACATTCTGCTACTTTTGGGTCACCGGAAAAAGTTCTCGGGATCACCGTAATCTGCCTGAAATGTCACCGCCGGTAATCGGGATCTTCTACTCTGCTGACGGAATATTCCGTTACGGCGCCGTTAGAGTTAACTGTCAAATTGGTCTTCCGTTAGTCAACAATTCAAAGAGGAAGAGAGTCAGCTGGTCTTATTCAGGTCTGAGTCTTCTGAGTAGATCTTAGTCACTGAGCTGGATCGGCTCATCGCCGGTCTGAGTTGACTCGCCGGAGGAAAGATTTAGACCGAGTTTCCTCTGTTTCATGGCGATTCCAGGCCAAATTCAGGCCTCTTTTTGGTCTTCTCCTGTTAAGAAACTAGCATAAATCTAATAAATCATTCATTCTCGCAATTTATCAACACAACAACTTCAGTTAGCCACAGCTGCACCATCAACATCATCTTGCGACCACCATCAACTCAGCACATCACCACCCTGTCTTAACCCATATCAGCACAATTCTTCCTCCATTCCTGTACTGCAACAACACCAACCCTGATCATCAACACCCACAACTACAGTTTCTGATACAAACCCACTTCTCTTATCACTTCAAACCACCATTCTTAACACAACAGCATCTCCATCAGCTTTTATTGATTTTCCGGCCACAAAACCATCTTCACATCTTCTCATTTGAACTCAAAGAGCAGCAACAACTCAATTCTTCTCAAAACTCCTCGGATTCACTCTGCAGACCAAACCCATCTTCAATCAGCTCCTGAGTCACAATAACAGCAACAAAACCATCTACCGAACCCCATTTCTTCTCTGTTGCTTGTCAACTTCAAGAACACCACCATTTGCATCTTCTTATTCGATTCCATGTCTTCATTATCGAATCTGGACCAGACCCATGACAATCAACAATCACAAAACCCATTTTGTTCACAAAAACAGATCTATCTCTTTCTTATCTCGATTCACAGATCCACCATGATCATCATTTACGGCCACCAGATTCGCATCAGTAGCTCTATCTCTTAATCCTTCTCTATGAATCGATCCCATTGATTCAATTTCATAATCGAAAGCAAAAACCCCCGATTCCTTCAAACCCTATCAATTTAAGAACACCAATGTCTCATCAATATTCTTTTGCAATTCGATTACACAACCTTTCTTCTTGCTGATTCAAAACATGACAGCAGCATCAATTTCTTCTCTGTATTTCTCGATCCAGATATCTCTCGGTTCAACAACAGTCACAGCTGCTTTTCTTCTTTCTCAATTTCATTTAATTTAGGGGATGGTATGAACGAGAGATATACCTATTGATTTTAGGGTTTGGGTGATTTGGATTGGTACACCACCCCAGAGATAGGTTTGTACTCAATAATTACACCCACTGATAAATGATAAGGGATATCCTGAACAGACCCTAATTCATTCTGTGTGTGTTTAGCACTTTCTTTCAAACACTGGAATGGATATCCATTAACCTATGGCTGGGCTCCCAATAGTTTTTTCCTGTGAAATGACGGCTTTGCCCTTCTTTCTCAAATTTGAATGATTTCTTCTCGTTTTCGTCCGCATGACTCCAAAGTAGTTATAAAACTCAAAACAAACATAAAATACATAATTCATAAGAAAAAATAGCAAAGAAAGCATAACTACTACATAGTAAATTAGGTGTTTTAGACACCTATCAAAATAGCACCAAACTTCAAAAGAAAAAGAGCAATAGACAAACAAATGATCTTCACATTCCTCCTCCCTTTTACAGAACATACACATAGTGTTTTCAATGTCCATCCCGCTATATCTGAGCATTGAAAGAGTAGGGAAAGAGTTATGAAAAGTAGCCCATAGCATGAAACTAACCTTTGTTGGAATCCCTGTCTTCCATAAAAACTTATTAAACTCCTATCTGGTATCATCTTGAACTAACAGTTCATAACACTTCTTGACTGAAAATATCCCATAATCTCCACAACATCTTTATCCTCATTCAATCCATGAGCAGAACCTAGCTCATTATACATCATATCCCATTAAAACTGTTCATGCTGATATTATCTTCTTCTAACCTGACATTTCAGCCGATCATTCTCAATCATATCACAAACTGAAGCATTCTTATTACAACTTACTTTAAATATTGCAGGAAACTTATTCTTCAATGGACCAGATGAAGACTAACTATCAAACCAAAACCTTATCTCCCTCCCATTGTTCAGCTTAAACTCCACATTATCCTCCAAAAAGAAGAAAATTTCAATATGCATTTCAATATGTTGGTAGTATTTAAGATTTTGGATTGAGTTTATATTGAAAATGATTTTACGATTATTAAAAATAAAGGGTATATTTGATGGTTTAAGGGAAATATACGTCTATAAACAGAGCGGACAGATAAAAAATGACAGATCAAAATAGAATACTCCCTCCATCCCAAATGAATTGAGTTATTTGTAGTTTGCACAATTATTAAGGCAAGGAAAAAAGGGGAGTCTGCTTAAGTATTTTTTCACAATTATACCCTTATAGATAATAACTAGTCTAACTTGGAAATGATTTATCTCTTAAACTATACCACGGTTTTTCGTAAACTTTATACCGTTGAAAAACATTTTAAAACATCTACGTAATGAATATAAACATGCCTATCAAATTATACATATTTCTTATAGTAACAATAATCAATTAAAAGGGTAGTTTTAAAAATGCCCCTTGATTAGTGAGATAGCTCAATTATTTGTGGGACAAAAGTTAAAACCAATTAGCTTAATTAATTTGGGACGGGGGGAGTATAAGACAGTTAATAAAAGACAGAGGGAGTATACCCTTTATTTTTAATAATCATAAAATCATTTTCAATATAAATTCATTCCAAAATCTTAAATAGTACCAACATATATAAAGAAAAAAATATATTTGATATCTTTCATGTTAGTGGTCATATTCCTAATAAAGCTTCTACCTATTCATATATAATAAAATCAATATATTTTGTTTTGATTTCCTTAAAAAAATTCCTAAAATAATAATGTTACCCAATTTATAGTTTTTTATATATTAATTTTACTTTAGGAAATGTTTTAAGGAAATTAAAACAAAATATATTGATTTTATTATGTATGAATAGGTAGAAGCTTTATTAGGAATTTTATAAATGTTCATAACTTTTTCTCCAGATGGCTCCAGTTCTCTTTCCGGCGATTTTTTTGGTGAAGGAAAACCAGAAAAATTCTCCAGACTGATATGATGTGCTCTTGTTTTCATGATTCCCATTTTGACATCATTTTCGTTTTAGTTGTTATTTTCCCTTGACATCATTTAGTTTGCTTTTCTTTTTCGTTTTAGTTGTTATTTTCCCTTGACATCATTTAGTTTGCTTTCCTTTTTAGTTTCTGCTTAGGGTTTTTTTTTTCTTTTTAGGGTTGTTCATCTTTACTATGCCTAGAAACACTAGGTCTTCATCTTCTCGACCTCAGCTCTCTTCTGTTGTCGCGCCCCTGGATACTGCTGCCCCATCGTCTTCTTCCTGTGAAGTTGGTAATGATATTTTCTGCTATTGTCCATTTAAGGGTTTTAATGGCTGCTATGATGACGTTAATGGGAGGAGATATGTTAAAGGTTCGTTTATCCAGCATGTACAGGACAAACACTTTTCCTGTGACGACCCAAATCATAAACCTGTTTATATGATAGGATTACAACCTAATTGAAGAATCAATTCCGAATTGACGATTTTAAGAATCATAATTGAACTAAAACCAACTTGAACCCAATACTCTGATATTTATAAGTGAAGGACTCTCAAATGATATTAATATATTAGTATGTTATTTTAAAATAAATAAAGAATACACGTATACAACAGATTCATAAATGTAACACAATTTGGTAACGCTTTAAACTCCGAAAACGGATATCCTCAAGTGCACCATTTCTTCTAATGGCTGAAACTGAAATGGGAACGAGTGAGCACATCATCCCAAAAGGGTGCTCAATGAAAACATATAACTTCAAGTAATCACTAACATGCTTCATAATTCTAAAAGAATATAAAGCGAAAGAAACAAGAAGAAACTAATCATTCATCTATTTATGCATCATGAAGCAAGTGTCACTCTAACCTCGCCAAACTCAATGGAGAAGACGACACGAGAGAAACCCTAATCGATAATAATAACATCTTCCACACAGAGTGCCTATACAAACCATGATTCAGAATATTACCATCAAGATCAGCAAGTCAGACAAACAAGTATAACATGCACACGAGTGATTTCTCCAAATAAAATAGTATATATACTAACGAGACGGGGAAGAAGCCGCCCTACTAGGTAATATCAAAACGGGGAAGAAGCCGCCCTACTATTAATATTGTATATACTACCGAAACGAGGAATTAGCCACCATACTATAATAGTATAAAAACGGGGAAGAATCCAACCTACTAACATAATATTCAAACGGGGAAGAAGTCTTTCCCACAGACACTCCTCGCAGGGAAATCAGAAAACGCGTATTACATGCACACAGTTACATTCAAAGCAAACATCATATTCGCAATTACAATATATACCCATACATATATTAAAACTACATCATGCTCGCAAGGAAAAGAAACTCAATGATTACAAGAAGGTTACAGAATTCCCACCTGATGTGATGACAAGCCACGCCTACCTCAAGATCCTCAATCCGCTGGTTCATCCTTTGAATCGATCGTTGTTAATAAAGACTAACTTTTAATCACCCAATCATTCTACGAGTTTAGCTAATAGGCCCATACAAGATTCATAACATAATGTCATATAAGTCTCCGGTTAAGGCTTGCGTCAAATAACTAACGGTTCTAATTTTATTAATGGTTTTTTAATCTAGTATCTAATGTTCTTGATATAAATTAACATATACCAATCCAAATAGAGTCAAATTGGGTGTTAACGGAAAGCCATTGAAAAACTCTACAACTTTACAGAGGAACCGAAAGCTAATTCGGACCATAAGTAGTCCAAAACATCAAAAAGAATGAATCTGGCCCAAACCCTAACCCGCGTTCCAACCCTGACCGGCCCGCCAATACAACCCGCTAAACCAATCCAGACCTAACCCTAACTGACTCGGCCCGACTCATGAAACGGGTTCAACTCGGTTGACTCACTGATCTGACTCTGTCATTTTCACAAACACTTGGCATACAGTTTTGAGTATTTTCCAACCTTAAGACTACTTGTACACAGCACAAGGGTCAAAGTTTCGGGGTTCATAAAACACTCGTATTTGATCCGAATTGAACAACTAATATCTCTTTATAAAGATGGGATCCTCCTCTACAACTTTGTAGTTATGACCAGAAACCAATTCCGACCCGAATATACCTAGAAAAGTCCTCTAACATGCTCACTCACAGCTGATTCCAGATTTTCAGTCCCAACAGCTAACTTTGAAAATTCAAAATTAATTATAGGGTTATCCAAATCGAGCAAACTCAATTTCTATAGAAAGATAAGAGACTCATACAACTTTTATGTTTCACGTGGAAGCTAATTTGATCATATTCTTCCTTTATATGGCCGAGAAGTCGTCTCACCGTAATGATTAGTTTTCCAGATTTGCTATATAACACTAAAACATTCATATCTCTTTCAATTTAAATCCAAACTCAACAAACCATAATATTTTAGAAACCCAATTCAGTAAGATACATATTCATAGTTTTAAGCTAAGGTTAGATCAATCCCTAAGATATCTTAAATTAACATCTAAGTGAAAGTAGCAAGATTAATAAAATCAAGATATTCTCCAAATTATCATGTTAATGATATTGATCCATTTCATTGAAACGCAACTCTATACTTTCAAGTATAAATTATTAGAATCTGTTGTATGGTAAGAATTTACCTCAACTAAACAAACGAAATCACCACCATCATGTTTACCATTATCATCAATTGTTCCCATCATAACCATGATTATTTCCATCTTGTAGTTCTTCTCCACTTCTCACTTATATCCTTGATTTGGTTAACATTATACTATTACTTACTCTCTCTTTCTTATTCCCTAAACATTATTCTAACTCTCAACATCTCATCATCAAGGTATATAATCCTTTTCTTCCTCGATTTATTCCACTTTCACTAATCCTCTCACACTCTCTGTTTCCAACTGTTTTCAAATGAAAACACAATACTTATCTCTTTTCTATTACATGCTCAGTCACTCACCCTATTCTACTCATACTAGCTGCGTGCAACCAAAACAAGAGGAGATATTTCTCCTTCCATGTACCTGTAACTAACTTAGCTATAAAGAATTAAAGATATACTTTTGATTAGGGCTGAGCAGAAAAACCGTAACCGCGGATTTCATCCGTATCCGTCCGCAAAATTGCAAGTGAAAACCAATCCGCAAGAGTTATGGACCGGACACGGGTGCATTCTCAAATCCGCACGCGGTGCGGTTACGGTTGCGGTTGGGATTTGATAACCGCGGATTACCCGCACCGTAGGACATATAGGGAATTTAGTAAATGTATTAAGGATAATATGGGAAGTTGGAGTTTTATATATAAACATCTTTATCTTTCGGTGAAACCTAATAGCATCAGTTTTTTTTTCGAGAGGAAGAGACCTAATAGTCTCAGAGGAAGAGACCTTCGATTCTTCTTCTTCTCTGAGTAAATTAGTTATTCTCTCATTCATCCTCTTCTCATCACAGTAAATATCCATCTGATCTAAAGTCTCTCTTGCTACCAAATTAGTTGTTCTATCATTCTTCTTCTCTGAGCAGCATCAGCATCAATAACTGTAAGTAGTCCTCTCATTTTCATTTCTTTTGACTTTCAATGATTATTATATATTCTAGTGATGTTGATTTCGTTTTAATTGGTTTGGAATTTTCTTAGATGTCAAAATAATTTTGAGTATGTTTGATTTAGGGTTTTCTTAAATTAGTTTTTTCTTTCAGTTTAGAGATTTTGGGTGATTTGGTCGGTAAAGACCATCATCTCTGGTTGAAGTTTGTATTATCAGTGCTGAAAATTAAACCAGTATGTTTGATTATTAAACCAGTTGTGGGTGTGGATTGTCTAATTCATGTATGTTATTTATGAAACAAGGCAGATCCACGGATTGGAGAGAAGAATCTTCAGGAGAACAATATTTAAAATCCTTGGGTAGGTGGTGAAGCTTGTATTATCAGTGCTACAATTGTTTGGGTATGATGTTTCTATCTCTGCATTCTGTAACATATCTTCTTATTTGCATTTTGTAGCCATTCATCTGGTTGCATCTAATCATTTTGTAATCTGTAATTGTAGCTTATCTCTGTACATCTCAGTTTATCTGTTCCATGTGTTTCATTTGTTATATTCATTTAGCTGCACCATGTGTTTCATATTCACTGTTTCCATGTAATATACATGTTAAGCATTCTCGCATAATAGTTAAATTCCTTTCAGTTTATCTGTTCATTTTGCATCTCTTTTTGTCCTCATATATTGCAGTTTTTGGTTCTCAGTTACTCCATCTTTGAGTTGATTTTAACTCTTTTAGTTTATAGATCATTGCATCATTGATTCTGTCAATCTTATTTTTCAATATCTACTGTCAATGGGTATGAACAAGAGAATCTGAGAGCACTGTCTATTTACCTTGAGCTACTATTTCATGAGCTTACTTTCTTGACCACACTTCTCTATCAAAGACTACAATATTTCTCTATATACAGATCAATTGACTTAATCTCTTAGAATGTGTTTTCCTTGTTGTGTTCATTTACCTAATGTGTTAAATTTGTTAGCAGATGGCTTCAAGTACTGAGGGACCTTCTATTCCTGTTGACGATCCTGATGAGAGCATGGCTACAGTTAACCCGGCAACCGTCAAGAGCATATCTATAGCTACACCATCATCTCTGGTTGAAGTTTCAAAGCCTCCGAAAGCTTCTGGTAAGAAGCAATCAGACTGCTGGCAACATTTTGATAAGCGTCTTGATCTTAAGCCACCTAAAGTTCAGTGCAAGCATTGTAAAAGGAAGTTTTCATGGGGTAAAGACGATATAGGGGGTTCTAACTCTCATGGAACAACAAACATGAACAACCATATAAAGCAAAGAAGGTGTCCTAATTACACTCCACCTGGACAACAGCAGTTAGCCTTTCAAGTAAGTGATAATGGTGAGACTCGTTCCGTTGTGAATCACTCGTTTGACCAAGATGCATGCAGAGCAGCCCTCACCAGAATGATCATCAAAGATGAATTACCTTTTATGTTTGTACAACGTGAAGGCTTCTTAGAATTTTGTCATCAACTAGAACCTAGGTTTGATGTTCCTTCTCGTTTTACTGAAGCTAAAGACTGCATGAAGATGTATTTAAGTGAGTACCACAAATTGAAAGCTGAATTTAAAAAGTATGGTAGAAGGTTATGTCTCACCACTGATACATGGACTTCAGTTACAAACATGAGCTACATGGTGTTGACAGGTCATTATATTGATGAGAAATGGGTGTTAAAGAAGAAGATATTGAATTTCTGTCCAGTTACGGATCATACTGGTCTGGAATTAGGTAAAACAGTTGCATCTTGTCTTTTACAGTGGGGGATTGAAAGGGTATTCACTTTGACGGTTGATAATATTAGTTCTAACAATGAAGCAGTTGCTTATTTGTCCAAGAGAGTTGTGGGTTGGAAGGCTGCAATTTTGGGAGGAGAGCACATGCATCTTAGATGTGCAGCACATATCCTTGCCTTAGTGGTTAAAGACAGTATGGATTTGTATAATGAATCTATTTCTAGGATACGCGAGGCCGTTAAGTTTGTTAGAGGATCAGCAGAAAGATTGAAGAAGTTTAAGGAATGCGCTGAACAACGGAAGATTATCATCACCAAATTTCTTAGCTTGGATTGCGAGACTAGATGGAATTATACTAACCATATGTTGAGTGTAGCTGAAAAATATGAGGAGGCCTTATACCAATTTGAAGAATTAGGGTATGCGGATAAATTTCTTAATCCCCCTCGACCACCAACAAGAGGTAAAACAAACGTACCAGTAGTTCCTAAGGTATGGACCGTTGCTTCTGATTGGGAAACAGCTCGTGCATTTGTTAGATTGCTAAAAACTTTCTATGATGCTACATTGAAATTTTCTGGATCAACTTATGTCACGTCTAATTTATTCCTCGACGAAGTAATTTGTATTAATGACGTATTGCAAGAATGGGTTAAGAATGGTAATGTGTTATTGTCTGACATGGCTGAATGGATGGTTCTTAAATATGAAAAGTATTGGGAAGTGGATAAAATCAACAAAATGTTATACATTGCTGTGTTGCTTGACCCACGACGCAAGGAAGCCTATCTTAGTTTGCTTTGACAGAGTTACTGAAAGAGAATCATGTTACAGTTGACCACGAGGTCCATGAGATGATGACTGCAGTGAAACTTATTTTAACAAATATGTTTGAGGAGTATGCACTGTTATATAAAGGGGATGATACGGATTCAAGACCAACAGCTTCAGTACAGACTTCTCGTTCACTAGAACCTCAGAATCCGATCAACAGATTTGTTGAGTCTGAAAAACATCAAGAAACAGTGGAGGGAAAAACAGAGCTGGATATGTATTTCTCAGAGAAAAGAGAGGATTTTAATCAACAATTCGATATTCTGAATTGGTGGAAGGTTAACTCTTCCAAGTATAAGATCTTGTCCATGATATCTCGAGACGTGCTTGCTATGCAAGTATCAACAGTAGCTTCAGAATCAGCTTTCTCCACGAGTGGTCGTGTTCTTAATGAGTTTCGAAGTTCCATGCTGCCAAAAACAGTCCAAGCACTGATCTGTGCTCAAAATTGGCTTCTAGATAAACCAATCAATCTCAAGGAGCTGATAGAAGCGGTTGAAAAAATTGACTTAGGTAAATCTCAAACCTTGCTTCCTTTGTTTTTGCATCTTTCTCTTTGTGATCAGCCTTGCACTAATTAAGTTGATTTCTCAAACCTTGCTATATTTTGATGTGATGCTACAACTTTGGGGCCTATGGGGCATAACTTTTTGTGTGCAAATGTGACCTGATCAGTTCATTATAGGGTCTGCGGGGATAACTTTCTATTAGTCTCCTTGGAATTTGATTAGTCATAATCAATCTTAAAACTTTGGATTGTTGTTCCTCAATGTCGATTGGCTCTGCGGTCTAGTTGTGATCAGCCCTTTTAAATGGTCTTTACTAACCAATGCTGATTGGTTTTTGTTTCTTCTTGTTTATTGCTGCCTTATATATGCCTTATAGTGTTTACTGATTATCTATAACTCCTCATTTTACAGATGCGGCAGAAATATTGCAGGAAATTCCAGACATATCTATCACGGATTGAATAAACTAGTACTCGAATCCAAGGTCTCTTTTTCAGTTTTTGGCATCAGAGATTCATATGGCTTTGCACCAGACTTGTTTCATTTGAATTAGTACTCTTTTGTGTTAACTGTTAACTATCTTATGTCCTTTGTTGCTTTTGAATTACTGAATTAGTACTCTTTTGCTTTTGAATTACTGAATTAGTACTCTTTCTGTACTTAGTTGTTTTTTTTTTGATGTCTTGTGATCAAATCCGCGGTTAATCCGTAACCGGTCCGCAAAATCCGCTGATCCGCAGAGGGAAAATCCGTGGGTGATTGGGCCGGTCACGGTTTGAATTCCCAAATCCACAACTTTGACGGTTTGGTTGCGGGTGACCCCTAATCCGCAACCGTCCGTCCGTTGCTCACCCCTACTTTTGATTTAAACTAAGCGGACCACCAAGTCAATAACATAACTTAGTCCAAAGCCCACGAGAATCTACTTCCCACAAACTATCCTTTAAAACCCATCTTGAAGGTCAATTTCGAAGTCAACATGAATTGACTGAAGTCAAACTTGTGTGTCACCTTTTCGACTGTCGTATCTTCCTTGTCCGGCATCCGATTTACGCGTTCCAGTAGTCCACTTCGCATAACTTTTTGAAATCTATCTGACGGTACTAATTTCATCTCCAGATTATTGTATTAATTATTTCTATTAATTAATGTTCGAGTTTAACTAATCGAGTCATTAGCGGCTAAATCGTCTCTTGATCGGTCAAATAGCATTGACGAGCTTGTGAATCCTTACATTCTATCCACCTTATAAGAATTTTCGCCCTCGAAAATTAAATCGATCTACCGCTCAAAGTAAGTACTGCTCATACATTCTATCCACCTTGTATCAAATGAGTTAGATCGAAGCAACATGAAATGGAACATAATTTACATGGCTCTCTACAACTAAGAACTAAAGTTCGTAGCTCTAGGTTTAACTACAATAATTTTGACAAATAATTATGTCTATGTTCTCCATGCTAATATTTATAGGCGAATATTTAGTAATTTATTAATTTGATGTAGTTTCGTGTTTGTCATATATATTAATCCATATAACTAATCTAAATTTGATTTAACGTCAATCTATATTATTTGATATTTTTACTTCACTGTTATACAATACATAATGTTTTCCAGATATTATCTCTATAAATTTGTTATTGACCTAATTACTCAAATATTTTATTTATCAACTGTGTTATTATTATCATCGTTATTGGTTTGTTGATAGTCAAGTTGATACACTAAGTTTTAATTTTCTAAATTTGACTCACGTACAAATTTATAATTGATTTTGTTTATTCATATTGAATTCGTATACTATATCTTGTTAAATATCGGCTTGGTAATTTAATATGTTTTAAATTTGAGTCTGGGTAAAATTATACTATATCCTAATAGTCTTTAGATTTTGCTATTAATGTAAATTATCCTATTAATATACTAATTTATTCTAGGCGAGTTCATAGCTACTGCACCCCTAAAACCATTATTGAAGCCGGGTGGTGGTCTTGGGCCCATAGTTGTTGGTATCATTTGGCGTAGGTTGGTCTCCAAGATAGCTGCTTTCTCTGTTGGTAAGGCTATGACTTCTTACTTGGGAGATCATCAATTCGGAGTTGGTGTGCCTATTGGAGGTGAGAGTATTTTACATGCAGTAAATAGCTTGTTGGAGTTGAAAGGTCAGTCCGTCGGTATGTCAATGTTGCTTGTTGACTTCTCCAACGCTTTCAATATGGTAAGCCGTTCTCATCTCATTAAGGAAGTTCAACTCCAAGTCCAGTTATTTCACGTTGGGTGGAGTTTTGTTATAGTAGGCATGCCAGACTTTATTATGACTAATACATTCTGTCCTCAGCTCTTGGTGTTCAACAAGGGGACCCTCTCGGCCCGCTGTTGTTTGCCTTGACCCTCCATCCGCTTGTGAAAACCATTGCCTCTCAGTGCAAACTCAATTTTCATTGCCTGGTACCTTGACGATGGGATTATTATTGGAGACACTCTTGAGGTGGCTAAAGCTTTGAGTATCATTGAGTCTGAGGGCCCGGTTAGAGGTTTACATCTTAATATAAATAAAATAGAGGCCTTTTGGCCAACCGTTGATCCTATAAGTGTTGATGAAGATGTTTTTCCTCGGGATATTGGTAGACCTACTACTGGTGTTAAACTCTTGGGTGGGCCAGTGAGTCTAGATTTGAACTTTACTAGTGATACGGCGCTGGCTAGAGTTTACAAGACCATCCATCTAATGTCCTCCATCAAAAAACTTAAGGACCATCAGAGTGAGATGTTATTACTTCGAAACTGCACCGGTGTGTCCAGACTGTACTTTGCTATGCGTACTACCAACCCTGCAGCTTTACAACATGCCGCTGAACTATTTGATGATCACTTATTTCAGTACTTGAGATTTTTGGTCACAGGGGGTGGTGCGGGCTTTGGGCCGTTGCAACAGTGAATTGTTACCATTCCCATTAAGGAAGGTGGCCTTAGTATTTACACTATGGAAGACACCCGTAACTATTGTCATCTGGCTTTTCAGAGTCAAACGGTTTCTGTACAAAAGGTGATTCTGGTTAATTTATTCTCTTCAGACAAACGTTCTCCTTATCAATCAACTCTTCAGAACTTCATCCAGGTATGTGGGTTACCTTCTAATTGTTGTGTTGATGATACTCCCCCCCCCC
>NC_039364.1:138587466-138620202 GCF_003573695.1 Papaver somniferum
CCCCCCCCCCCCTTCTATGCACTTCCTGGCACTCATTTATTTCGACGCAGTTAAGAAGGAAATCCCAAACTAATTTTCAACGTCTGCAAGAGATTCCATTTTGTGGCAGTGCAATCGTGTTAAACATGCTCAAGATTACTTGTTGGTCGTACCCATCAGTGGTCTGAATCAATGCCTTGGTCCAATACAATTTCGTGTTGTTGTTTGCTACTGACTTGGTATCTCCTTGTTTGTCGAAGTTGGCCTACGTTCTAGTTGTAAAGACCCATGGATATTTTTGGTGACCACGCTCTTCATTATGCCAAGGATGTTGGGATCAAATTTCGGCATGACCTGGTTCGCGACGTGATCGTTGACATCTGTTTCAAAGATGGTGTTCTCGCGCGTAAAGAAGCAGCCCTTGGGTTTTTATCTGATGATAATAGAGACTTGCGCTCTGCTGACATTCTCGTTCTTAATTGGAAGAATGACCAAGATATTTGTATGGATGTTACAGGAGTCTCTCCCTTCACAGGTGAAGGTATCCGTGCTTTTGTCCCAGGCCAAGCTATTTCAAACGTTGTTGTACGCAAACACAACAAATACTTGGATCAATGTGTTTCACATGGTTATGGTTTAGGTGTCCTAGCGTTTACCACCCTGGGGGAACTTGGGGATGATATTTTGTGTTTTTTAAGAGATTGAGAATTGTCTAGGTTGTAACGATGTCAGTAGTGGTGTAGGTAAATTTCTTTTCTATAGACTAGGTGTTGCTAATCAGAAGGGGGTTGGTGCTCAGCTTGTTGCTAGGTTACTAGCTAATTTTTGTATGATTCTATCTGTTAAAAAAATAATTAGAAATAATTAATTTTTTAAAAAATAATTATATTAATAAAAATAAATATATATAAAATAAAAGTAAATAAAAAATATACAGGATAAGGAATGGAATTAGTGTAATTCCGTAGTTTTAAAGGTGTCTTAGTAACTTAACCCCCTCTCTAAAACACCCTTATAAGGATCCATAGAATGAGACTAATAAAATGTATGTCCCAAAATTTTCTTGTATTCCCTAAATGATGGTTCATAACATGGTATATTATTTATATACCCCTAGTTTTCATACCCATCAAATATACCTCTGCTTAGGGATGCACATGGTTTGATTCAGTATGGTATTGGCAAAACCAAAACTGAAACCGAAGTACTCAGTTTTCTAGTTTTGAAAACCGATGAAAGCATTAAGCATATTCAGTTTATTTTCATATAGAGTGGTTTCGGTTTTGAAGCAGTCGGTTTTGGTTAACCAACAAAGTCACAGAAAATTTCTTATTTCTGTCAGTTTCACAAAACTGACATGCAAATTTTCCTGACTCTGTCAATTTTTTTTTACTAAATTTCACATACATAAAATGTTGCAACTTTCAATACACATTGATAAAAACACTGCATTGCAAAGAGTCTAGTTTATCTTTATTAACAAAAGCAAAATTTAACGCCATAAGTTCATAAATGGTTGTTTCTTCTGAAGTTGTTGTATCTCTTTAGAAGGGAAATTAAACCAGATGTCCTATTCCTCAAAGGATCAGCAACAAGTCTTTCGCTACAATAACGGGATTTTGCATATTTTAAAGGCGACTCTTCCATATTAAAGTGATCCCATACGGCTGTGATGGTTCTATGATTCCTACCAAGTGGGTTTTCGGTAGGAAGTTGTAATACTACTTGCGCATACACAAAAAACTGCACATAATCAGAAAGAAACCAAGTTATTATGTGTACATACCAATTGCACTGAATAGTGGCCACACATATGGTACATGAATAAACTTATCTCCAGGCCATATATGTATTATGGATCCAAAAATGCTTATAATTATGATACTTCTGAAGCTAAAATTATTTAATGAGTTGCAAACCAAATGCTTGTGAGTTTCACCGACTACACAGAGATATGAATGAACTTCTTCACTCTCAAAATCCTTAATATCTCAAGCATCCTTCATTAGAAATTTTGATTTCCCGATCTTAAGAAGTCAAACAACATTCCCAAACAAAATAAACAAGATCAGCAGCACATTGTCAGTTCCACATATTTCCAATTATTTTCAGTCTATAAGCTAAGTCTAGACATAAACAGTCCATAATGCATCTGAACATGTTGATTGTTTCAATTGTCTGACCCACTAAACAAAAACCTTATTATTCTCACTAAATTAGCATAACATCAACTTTCTATTCAAACTGAATACCATAACTTGGAAGCCCTACATCACCATCATGCCATGTTGTTTTTGTCTAATCCCATAATATCTCTCCCGTTAAGTGCACCCCTCCGTGGTACATATTTCTATAGATTTGAGATGTGTACAAAGAACTCCAAAATCCATAATATCAAACATTAAGACTGCAAACCCAAGGTCATATGGTATATAAATTCACAAAAAATAACACCAAAATAAATTCATGGAAGTAAACATAGTCCAATAGAATTGTTTACCCCATATCAGAAATCAAATGGCTGGATAGGTATTTCACTGTTTGTATCATGTTTTCTCTTTATTCTTATTTGATTGTGATGTTATTGATTGTTAGAATATTGATATAAAAATGAAATTAGGGTTTTATGATATATATATATCAGAAAGATAATTTAAGAAATGACTAATACAAAATTATATAAGAAATGAAATCTTCATAATATTAAAATAAACTTAAAAAAGAAATGAAATCTTCATAATTAAAATAAACTTAAAACATAGATAACGAGTAGAGATACTTACAAAGTAGTCTTTTATTCCTTTTAGATAACACACCAAACAACTTCAGATTCACACTCAGAACATGAAAACACTCACAAACTATCACTCTCAAAGTAGGAAACACTCAGAAACTTTCACTCTCAAACTTATAAACAATGACTCTTGAAAACTAAAAACTTGCTCTTTCCATTTCCCTTAACGTGTATTTATATAGGGGAAAGTTTGCAAGAAACAAAAGAGATAAGATTTTCTTTTTTGAGAATCCTATCTATAATTACAACAACCTATAAGTGGTAGACAAGTGGAAGACATATCTAAGGTGGAAATCTTAGATAAGATTTACCTTTTTTCTTTTTTTGGAAAATATTAAACCTTTTCACTTTTACTATTTTGAAGCAAATACGTGTCCTTGGTGAATAGTGGAGTCGATCCTGCTTCCTGTTGATGAAAAGTTGACCAATTTTTTGTCGGAAAATAATTAGAATTTTTCTATCTTCTTCGAACCATTTAAACCCTAAATCATTCCAAAGCAATCATCACCATTTGCATTTAGGTCTTCTGTATTTTCCGATTTTATCTCTTCTTCCTCAAAGGTTTTTGACGAGGACGGTTGGGAACCCAAATCTTCGTTATCAAGTGCCTCCAAAATATGCTTCTTAAATTCTTCCTTTGACAAGTCACCGTGCCTATGCTTTAGTGCGAGTATGTGGGTTGAGAATTCCATCGGCATTGAGGTGGTTGATGCCGATAACATAAGCTGAGCTGCAACAAACTGCATGTTAAATGTAGATGGTTGTATATGTGCTGCATTATATCTATCCCACCATTTGATATATAATTGCCTTTCTAAATAAGGGATATAATCCCAATCAGGATCATTATCTTGTGGAATCAAATAATTCCATCTTAGAATCCATGGGATTTCATACTGTATAAAGAACCACTGCATTAATCTTCTTATATCATAAGATTGGCTATTAGCCTTGATAAACTTATTTAACATATCTACAATATATGCAGGTGAAATCTCCGGGCATGGCCCCCAGCTACTTAGCCATGCTCTGAACCAATTTGGTAGCTCTTTGATTGTATTGAGTTTAAAACCAATATACCAGGAATGAGAGAATCTCTGAGTTTGATAGCAAAAAATATGTGTCCATGCTTTAATATAATCAGTATAAGAATATGATCTCGGTTTGATATGGGGGTGATCATTGAATTTTTTTAACCCATGAGGGTTCATTCCCCAATCTCGGTATGATAATACCTTAAGAATAACAAGCTTGGAGAACGCAGGAGGACCATTACCATTACTGTTGGCCGTGTTATGTGTTAAAAGGATAGATCATGTCTCTATGAGTATTGTTTCATAAAACTCTCTAGTTTTACCATAATGTGGTAAAATATGCTCTTTTAAGTACATGCTTGCAACTTCTGCAGGATCTCTGTTAGCATGTTCTGTTTCCACCGCTAAAAGCGGTATTGATGTGGACATTATAAATGCCGACTTTTCTTCTGAAGAAGAATATTGTTTTCCCTTATTTGGGTTTCCTTTAATCATAATAGAATTACTTTTGTTCCTTTTATTAGGAGATGGGTAAGAAAATTGAGGAGCCTTTCCCCTAGTTATCTTGCAGTCCATGCTTCCCCTGCAAAAATTCACGAGTCAAGAAATCAGGTAGAGAATTAGTTTCACCTTTTATATATTCAATTTTAAAATCAAACGCTGATAAAATGGCTTGCCATCTTGCAAAAAATTTCCGAGAGGCTAAAATTTTAACATCCTTTACCAATACTTCCTTAGCTACCTGACAATCCACTCTAATAAGAAATTCCTGGTTTAACAAATCACTTTCAAATTTAGTAACACAATGAATTATTGCCAATATTTCTTTTTTAATGGTTGAGTAATTTTGTTGTGCCGATTTCCATACACCTGAGGTATATCTTACTAATTGCTCTTTATTATGAATCCTTTGTTTAAGGATTCCTCCATATCCGACATCTGAAGCATCAGTCTCAACTATTTTGTAGGCTGTTGGATTCGCTATAGTTAGGCATGGCAATTCTTTAGCTTTAGCTTTGATTTTTATAACAACAGTTGTATGCTCACTGCTCCAATTAGCAGGGTTTTTCCGTAATCTTGTATATAGAGGTTTGCTATCCTTAGCTAAATCCTTATAAAAATCTGCTATATAATTTAAGCTTCCTAAGAATCTTTGTAATTGTTTTTTATCCTTGATTTCATCAGGAAATTTATCAGCAAAGGATATAGCCCGTTCTATAGGTATTATAGTACCTTTATTAATATTGTGACCAAGGAATCTAACCTGGGTTTGAAATATTTTCATCTTTTTTGCAGATACCACTAATCCGGCCTGTTTTACTATTTTGAGGAATATTGATAAGTGTTTAAAATGTTGCTCAATTGATTCAGAATATATTAATACATCATCAATGTATACAATTGTAAAAGTTGAATAAGAATTAAATATGTTATTCATAATATGTTGAAATTCTGATGGAGCATTTTTTAAACCAAATGGCATAACATTCCATTCATAATGTCCAAAGGGAACCGTAAATGCAGTTTTATACTTGTCTTTTTCTGCGATTTGAATTTGCCAATATCCTGACTTTAAGTCAAATTTTGAAAATATGACAGCATTATGTAATCTATCTAAAAGATCTTTTTTATTAGGAATTGGATACCTAATCCATCTTAATGCTTTATTCAAAGGCTTATAGTTGATGACTAATCTCGGAACTCCTCTTTCTAATTCAGCTGGTTTTTCTACATAAAGTGCAGGACAACTCCAAGGAGAGTAACTTTTTCTAATCAAACCTTTATCTAGTAAATATTGAATTTCAGATTTACATATTTCTAATAATCTATTGTTCATTTGAATTGGTCTGGCTTTTATTGGAATCATTTTTTCAGAAAAATCTGGTTCATAAGGTAATTCTACTATATGTTGTTTTCTTTCCCGGAATGCATTTGGGATTTCAGCACAAACTTCTTTCACTAGAAGATCATTTAAATCATTGATTTGTTTTTGGAGTTTTGGGCAATTTAGTTTCTCTTCTATTTGCTTATATTGAATCTCCTCTTTTAAGAAGAACAAAATTTTTTCTTTGTGCTTGATTTTTTCTTGAACCTGGTTAATAAATTTTTGCCTAGGTTCAGAGACAAATTCAAATAATATTTTATGTCCCTGAATGAGGGCTTCAATTCCCGTATTGTTAATACTTAACGGGTATAACATATTCAAGAATGGAGTCCCTAATATGCAGGATTGAGATAAATTCTTTACCATGATAAATGGTGTCGCTAGACAAATACCATTATTACACACCGCAGCATCAGATAATTTGTAATTAATTATCAATTTGTTTCCATTTGCAGTATTAAGAACTTGGGTTGTTTTGCTAAAATACTTTGTGGGAACTAATCCTTCATTTAAGCAGTTTAGATCTGCACCCGAATATATGAGTTCCATAGTTTCAAAACGGTATTCTTTTCCTATGATTAGGGTGACTAAGGTGTACCACTTTTGAGTGATTACTTTATCTATTATATTAATGAATTGCATGTTTTCGATATCCTGGTTATTAGTAGGTGATTCTGGTTTATCTATATGTGTAGTAATATGAGCCTGGTAGTTTTGTAAAATTTCATCAAAAGAGTTTTCTTCTTGTGAGTCATACTCACAGTCTACTGGTTTATGAAGTTCCAATATCTGGACTCTTTGCTTAAGACTTCTTAATTCTTCTTTAACCTGATTCACTTCTGCCCTAAGATCATTGACTGATGGTTCTTTTTTTATGTGATGATTTTCTACTCTTGCCATTATTTCCTTAAAACTATAAGGTTTGTAAGAAGTTTTGATTTTCTCTTGTTTTGGTGCTCTTTTAGCTACTTCAATATATTTTTCTAAAGCCATTCGCTTTGATTCTGGATTTTCAATTTTATCAATTAACTCTAATATAAAATTTTCTTCATTGGTGAGGACATTAATTCCTAGACTAGATATTTATTTATGAAAACAATTTTTACAAGAACAACCATCTGTACATTCATCATCCTCCAATCCTGAAATTGTCCCTGAATCATTTTCTGAGGAGGATGATTCATCCTCTTCAGATAGATCGGAGTCCATTAAGAGGACTTGTTCTAATTGACGTTTGAGACCTTCGTCTAGATTAAGCTCATTTATTTTTTGTTTTGTACGACACTTATTACTATAATGCCCAATTTTTCCACACTTGTAACAGACCGGAAGTGACTTATTAGTCTTTTTATTTAATTGTTCTGTCTTATTGTTGTTTTTCCTAAAATTGGGTCGTTTAGATTTCAATGGATACCTATTAGGATATCTAGTAGTTTTAGGATTGTTATGGGAAGGTGGTCGAGTACCTTTCTTCCTAGATAATAACGCGGATGGTGTATTAGTGTACCCAAATTGCTCACAAAAATCACCTAACTCTTGCTTGTTAGATAATTTATTCTTTTGTATTTGTCTATGTAGCTTTATGTCTGAGCATAAAGCTAAACCTTCACATACAATTTCGGAAGATAGTTGGCCAAAAGTATATTCTCCATACTCAATACGTTGTTTTTTGATTTTAGTCTATTTCTAACCCTTTCAGCAAACAGAGGGGGTAACCCTGAGACGAATTTCTCTTTCCAAAAATCAGAATTGGAGGAACAATCTTCTCTGCTAAACAATTTTGAGAAGAATACATCCTTGTACCATCTATAATGGGAGAGGGTAGGACATTTAAGATTAATAAGTAATTCCCTAGATCTTTCCATTTGTTGGCTATTACTTCCTACAAAGTGCAACCAATGGTATAAAGTAGGGTACTAACAATATCTTCCTGAGAGTATTCAGTACCATCTTCTAGCTTGATTGGTTTCTTTGCCATATAAATGCTATATTTTTCCTGGTCGGACATATGGAAATCCCACCATCCTTTAAGTTGGCCAGTAAAGCCAGTGACTATGGATTCAGCAATTTGTTTTTCTGGGTTTTTAATGAGTCTAGAAGCAGAAGCATACATCGACATTTGTCTTATGATATTTACTATTTGGTATTCTGTCATACCATCTATGTTCCACTCAACTATGGATCTTCCATCAAACGAATTCTGATTCCAATTATAATCCTCTTCCAGTTGTAAATCTACCGGTGTTGGTCTAGGGTAATAATTTCTAGTAGGAACTGTCGGTGTATATTTATTTTTTCCAAAAGATATTTTATTAATGTCATCAGAATTGTTGTTAATATTACCAGAATTTGATGAATGAAAAATTTCTTCCAGTTCTTCTATATCTATATCACTGTATTCTTTGTGGTTGGACAGAACATTTATTCCTTCTTTTGATTGTTTGGATGCTTTAGATGGGCCTGAAGCAGATAAGCTTAATTTTCCTAGCTTTTCTACTAGTGCATCTACAAAGCTATTATCTGGGTTGGACAACCTGAAGACATTTGGATCTATTATTGGGTTTGGTTTAAATAATAATCCACTAGATGGTGCCGGATTAAGTTTAAGCTCATTAGGTTGTATATGTTGGATTTTATCCTTGTTTAACAAGCCTTCAATTCTTGTCGTTTGTTTTCCTATTGAATGTAAATATAAATTGGTGTAGTTATTTTGTTGTATTAACTGACCAATATCTTTATGGTTAGCTACTGAATCAGTTCCCTTATGTTCTAATTTGTATGGGGCTGCTATAGCACCTTTGATATCAAGGACTACTTCTGGTGGATGGATTGACTGAATAACATTTCCATCTTTTGTCGTATAAGATTGAAACTGGGTTTCCAACATATTAAGCGATCTCTTATATTTATTTAAATTGTAAGTTTTGGTAAAATCTTCAAACCAGGTGAAAAATGGGTTTGGATTTTTATTATGACTTAAGTATAGAGCATAAGTTTTATATATTCTTGTTCTTCTATTAGAACTAAAGTTGGATTCAAACCAAGCCCTTTTATTTGTATTTTCTAAACTATGATACTCTTTTCGAAGTTCTTGTAAATCCAATGATGGTTTTTGGATCACATTTATCTCAAATTCTAGATCGGAGAATGTCGGTTCTACTTGTTCAGGAATATTTCTAACCGTAGATTTTGGCGTTTCTACTTTATAATAAGGTTTATTAACCTAATGCGCGGTTTGTTTAACTCCTTCTATAATAATATCATTTGGGTCATTTACAAAATTATGAATAGGATCTGTATAAGAAGAAGATGCTACAGATGGCCTTGGTGCACTTCCCTCGCCTTCTGATATCTTAAGCCTAGTTTTCCTGAAAGATGTAAACTGTATTTCCACATCTCCATCTTCATATTCAATTATTTGTTGGAGATTTTGGTTTTGGCAAGGCTTTGCTGGAACTTCTACCTGTAAAGTCCACTTTTCAGGGAGGGTAACCTGATCCCACTTTATGGTTCTGGGAATAATTGTATGGGCTTTACCAATATTGGTATGAAAAAGAGTAGTCTGACCTTTTGTGTCATAAACTTGAGCATTAGGACATAAGGTATTCATAACCTTATAATATATTCTATACACAACGGCTAAGTTCTGCGACCCTGCGACCATATCAAACCCCTGAGTTCTAACATTTAAAGTTAGAGTTTTAAGGAGTCCTAGATCAGACAGAGACACCGAAAAATTTGGGAAACAATTAAAATAAATTGGACCTTCACATAAGGTGGACTCAGTAATTCCTAATAATGAATCAGTGAATTTATTGTGTCTACAATCCCTGACACATAAGAGTACATAATTATTTAATCCTGTCCTTGTCAATGGTTTTACGGCTATTTGGATTAAGCCTATATGAAGATAATTAAATCTTTTTTGTTTATGATCTTCTATCATTCTAGGAGAGAAAAGCTCAAAATTATCATTCGAATCAATTATAGATATGGTCTTTTCTACAGTTTTAATTGCGTAATCGCTTCTGAATTGAAAAGATCCTTTCTTATATACTTCATTAACTGGAACTTTAGGAATATTCCAATTTTATAATTGTTTTTCAATGTCATGCATTATGACCTCTTCTGAATAAAGGGTTATTTTATTTTTCAAACTATTTTTCTTTGAAAACGATCTGACAAAGCTAGCCATAATTAGGGTTTATAAAGCTGTAAACGGTCAACAGGAATCAATGCTCTAATTTTTTTAAATAGGTTTTATTTTACGAGCTCACTGCGACTAATATTTAGCACTTTATCTCCCCTTTTAAATGGCTCTGATACCAAAACGAGGGAAGTGCACCAAGGCCATCTGTAGCATCTTCTTCTTATACAGATCCTATTCATAATTTTATATATATATATATATATATATATTAATTAGGGTTATCTTGTTGATTCAAATTCAGTTGATATGTTGAATCGCACATTTAGGGGTTATTGCACTTGATAGGTATTTCAGTGTTTATATCATATTTTCTCTTTATTCTTATTTGATTATGATGTTATTGATTGTTAGAATGATATAAAATTGAAATTAGGGTTTTATGAAATCAAAAATATTTGTTTTTATTTTTAATTAGGGTTATATTGTTGATTCGGATTTAGTTGATATGGTGAATTGCACATTTGTGGGTTATTGAAAATAACCGGAAAGTCTATGTTGCAATTGAGTTGTTTCTTAAAAGTATTTTTTATCAAAATTGTTAATCGCAGGAGTCTTTTCTTCTCTATATGCTTATTGAAAACGATGTGGTTCACTGGTTTGCTAAGAATACAAACACTCTTAAGTCTTAACCCTATCTAATAAGCGTCAATTTTCTCCTCATTCTTCAATCTCTCAGACTTTCTTCGCTTCTTCCCCATGACTCCATTAGTATATTTACACTAAGTTTTCTAAGAGTGTTTGTATCTTAATCAACGACTGTTACTTCTCATATTCACTTAAAACAACGTCCTATACTTATCGGTTAAAACCGACGGTTATCGGTTCGGTTTTGGGAACCAACCGAAACTAAAACCACTGTTGTCGGTTTTCCAGAACTGACAACCATAACCAAACCATTGTGTTACAGTTTCTGTTCGGTTTAAAGTGGTCAGTTTCGGTTCACGGTTTAAGTTCAGTTTTGTGCAGGCCTACCCTTTCTACATAATAAATATACCCCTCACCTTATCCACTTACAGATAGATTACATTACTGCCCTCTATTATTATTTTAACACACAAACATATTTCCTTATTTAAAAAACATCTCACTACCTCTACCTCCACCTCCACCACCACCGCCACCAGTACACTACTACTGCCACCACTATACCACCGCCACCAATCCACCACCGCCACCGCCACCACCATTACCACCATCGACACCAATCCACCACCATCGCCACTAGTCCTCCGTCGTCGTCACCGGTCCAGTACCAGTCCACCACAACCACCATCATCATCACCACCACGGACACCAGTCCACCCTACCGTCGCCACCCAACACTGCCACCACCAGTCCACCACAACCGCCGCCACCACTAGTCTACCACCTCCGCCGCCGATGGTGTCAACAATAAAAGTTGACATCATAATATGGTGTCAACAACCGAAGTTGATCCCAAAAATGAATATCAGAATATAATAAAAAAAATTAAAAAATATGGTGTCAAGTTAATCCCAAAAGTAAAAATCAGAAAATAAGAAAGAAAAGATAATACAGTGTCAATAACCGAAGTTGATCCCCAAAATAAAAAATTCAGAAAATGTTCAGATTATGTATGGTGTCAACAAAAAAAGTTGATCCCAAAATCTGGTGTCAACAACCAAAGTTGATCCCAAATTTGCCGCACTAAAATTAGTAAACCTTAGGTGAGTCGAACACGTATCTTTTGACGTGGAGTCAGTTGTGCTACAATTGCACCACATGTTCATCTTAAGGGATCTTTAAAACCATCTACACGGTGCACCACCTTCCCACCTATACCGACAACAAACCACCAACTTCAACAACACCACTCACTACCATTATTCCAACACCAACATACATACACAACCATCTAAATCAATTTAGAATTTGAAATAGAAGAAGATAGAATAGCAAACGCAGTACAATATAAAAACAAAACACAAATCTCTAATATGAACATGGCTTGTCTAATTTAAATGATGGACTAAAACTTACCATTACTACAGACAAGAGTTTTTATGCAATTCTAAAACTTATAGAACCCTTCCTTTCCCTGCACAAAATGTATATATAAGTAAAGTACACAATCAACGTCAAAAGCTCATTATAAGAAAATTAAATCTGGACATAAGAAACTTGTGGAATTCTGTGATGAGTCCATAACACTTGGTGAAACAATTCTCTACGTGCTAAAATCTGATTCAACTGAACTTGAAAAAACAACCACAATAATGTTATTCTAGATTACTAAAAAAAAAACTGATTCCCAAACTCTTCAAACTATCTTGCACCATCTTTAACCAGGACAAATACTGGTGCAGGCAGGTAATTATATGTATTACCACTATCTGGGACAGTTTCATGCTTCCTGTAAAAGACACTTGGGTTCGCGTTCAGCTGATCTCGGCCAACATGCAGTTTCTTAGTTTAATGTTGTAATACGGACTGTTTCTATCCCAAGACTAATGTGTGAGATGTATAAATACATTTGTAGGAGAAATTGGGTGAGATGTTGCAAAATTTACCTCAAGATAGGATGGACCAAATCTTACAGATAATTACGAAGAAAGACGTTGACTAGCTCAAGATGAGGATGAGATTGAGCCTGATATTGATATTGAAGCCTTTGATGTTGAGACACTTTGGTACATTGATGGGTTTGCGGGTAATTACAAGAAGATGCTGAGTAAAATAAGAAAACGAGGAAACAAGGTGAAAATGTTGTTTTACAAATTAAAATAACCCTTAAAATACAAAATTAAGAAGCAAAATCAGAAAATCATATCTTTTACAAATAAAAGGCCATGGGTACTCAAAATACTGCAATCATGAGTAATGATGAAAACTTTAGGACAATAAACAATTGAATATCATCGTTCTTCTACACTATTAAATCAGAATCCAGTGAAAAATACCTTTGTCGATCGATAAGCTTGAATCCCTAAATACTTTTGCAAGATAATATAGAAACATAAAACAAAATCTGAAATGGATACCGACACCATCAAAAACCATAATATTCAATTAAATAGACATGATTTAAACTAAAAGCATAAATATACTAATCCATGGAAACTATAAGCATGATTATACTAACAGTAGTTGGTCCCATAAAAATGGTGTCAACAACAGGAGTTGATCCCATAAAATATGTTGTCAACAACAGGATTTGATGCCATTTATGGGATCAACAACAGGAGTTGGTTCCTTGAAAAATGAAATCCATGGATTTTTTTCCAGTAAACAAAATCTATTGAAAATAGCATTTTCCAAAGTTACTGGCAGACAAGTACTTTCTCTAGAATCTGATTTTTGTTTTTGCTATACTATGAATACCGCTATTTTTCAGGCTTGATTCCTCAGCAGCATTTGTTAGAACATTGATCGGTCGAATTCACAAGTGTTGCCATCTCAAGCTTGTTGTCAAATTTAGTTTTCAAAACTATATCTTGATATATAGTCTACAAATAGTTAAGTCTCGGATTAGGATAAAAGTATGTCGTTGAGGATCGGACATCACTGCGTTCTACCGTTTGAAGTCGAAAATCAACCGAAGCTTTTGGAGAACTTCTTCAACAAAAGGTAAGTAAAGACTGAACCACCTATTTCTCAATTTATATTCATCCGTCTATCTATGAGATGTTATCGCATAACTAATTAGATTATTGTAAGCATATCAAGAATTTTTAGTCAAGTTTATCTTGGTAATTAATTCTTGAAATATATATGACTAAGCTTAATGAACATTTGTTCATGCTTGATGAGTTTCGGTTAAGAAAAATTTATTCTTCATAATATAAATTGTGATTCAAGATTATCATTAGAAAATAGCTTGGAACAATGATATGCGTCATTGATGTTATTTGGGAATGTTTCGAATTGATTTAGAGAGAAATATAGAACTAATGAAAATTTGGGAAGATTGTTATAGGTCTGGATCCATAGTACATGTACCCAATACACGTACCTGAGTAGTTACATGTCGACAGTGACTTAGTGGTACGCATACCCGGTATCCATACCACAAAAAGTCTGTGAACTCGTGAACCTGAAATAGTATGCATACCTAGTATGCATACCGAAAAACAACTGTTGGTTTTGAAACCAGTGTGGTATCCATACCCGGTACGTAAACCGAAAAAGTTTTTTGTGTTCCGGAACTTATATATGTCTAAGGGTATACATACCCGGTACATGTATCGTGACAAATATTGTCACGAACAAGGTTGAGTACATGTACTTACCCTGTCAAATATTTTCAGATGCACATAAGTTTATTTCTGTGAGATAATTAGCATTTGAATAAATCTCTAAGAACAATATATAGACATGATTGATCATATTATAACCTACGGTTGTGACTCAAACTTAAAGTCTTAAGTGTTTATGAAAATGGTTAAGCTTATAGTTCAACCGGCTAGTTTCGGATAATTGTTTATGAACAATGTCTTTGTACACGGTTCGGTTACGGTTCATCCTAAACAGAGTGTATATCTTGATATGTCAATCACATTTCAAAGATTTATCTAACGGTGGATATTGTTTGCTTGGTTCCAAAGCTATTTTAGCTTAAACCTAAAGCAACCTATACTTTGAAAGTCTATAAAGGGGAATCTCAAGCAACTGTGATCTTTGAATCCCGACACTATCTTTGTGTGTCCTAGTTGTAAACTAGAGTCATCCTCTTCCTAAAACCCTTTTAAGGTTTAGCGACTAAAAATACTTCAAAGGGATTCACGAAGCCAGCTCCAACAATCTTTTATCTTTATAGTTCATGTATCCTGATCTTGTTTGATTGTTGATCTACCCACTCAAACAAGATAGATAGAAATCACAAAGTTCTCTTCGTCTCTGACTTTGTGATTTCACAGGTTTAATACTTGTGACGCAAATAATAATCTAGGCTGCTCTTTGGGAAGCATAAGTCCAAATTTTGAGGTTAACTAAACTTTGTCTATTGCTATCAATTTCCAGTCTCACCTTGATATATACAATCAAAAAGGAAATCATCATAGGATTATTTGTGGGAAGCAGATTGGTTTAAAGTATTCAATTGAGTTTAAGCAACTTCTAGGATGTAAAGGACGCCAACTAAAGTAATCAATTGCGTGGAGTCCTGTTGGATTCAAGAGGCGTAAGGAGCAAGAATGTAACTGAATTTTTGTGAGGGTTTAATTCGGTCTCAATTACATTCCAGTTAATTGGTAATAGACTAGTGTATGTAGCGGCTTAATATAGTTTGGTGTTCAATCTAGACTAGGTCCCAAGGTTTTTCTGCATTTGTGGTTTTCTCTTTAACAAAACTTCTGGTGTCTGTGTTATTTCTTTTTCCGCATTATATTGTTTATCTTTATAATTGAAATATCACAGGTTGTACGTAAATCAATCAACGTAGATACACCCATCCTTGTTTGTTGGATATGACTTGATTGATTCTTGGAAAAAATTAGTGGTGTATTTTGGTATCCCCGTGTTTTCAACAGTGTCATGTCTTTATTCATATACGTTTAAGAACGATAACATTGTAATCATTTTTGTAAAAAAATTTTCCACATTTAGATACTTTATTTCCAAGTAACATCCCATTTAATGCTAGACCAACACCACAACTCTGCAATTCCTAATAGTATAAAAACCTCAATCTAATGAGTTCAATCAACTTATGAACATTTCAGACAAACTACTAAACACAATAACAACCAGAAAATGAAGACCAAATCATTAAAAATAAAACCAAATATTCAAATTCCAAATCAAACCCAAATTTTTAAACTTTCATTTTCTAATTTAATAGTTACTCACCACTGTTATGGTAACTAGAACTCATCATTTTAAGTAAAAATCCACCTGCAGGCAAATTGTTTGCAGCCGGACGAAATCTCCTCTCGGACTATACGCGATCTCAACTGATGTTATATCCATGAAGAGATCAAACATACAAATCCAAATTTAGCTTAAAAAATAATCATGAATGCAGAAAACTAGATGGTTGTAAACTGATGAAGATAAAAAAGAAGAAGTTATATATAGATTCGAAATTGAGCTTCATTAACGTAGAAAACCACCCACACCCCCGCTTCCACCTATTCCAGAAACACCTTATGTTCATGTATTACAACAACAGTAACAACTTGACATCTTTTTTATCAGTAACAAAAAAAATCAAATAAATATTAAAACATAATCAAACAACTTTTAAAACAAATTTGTGAATGATAATCTGATTTAGGAAAATTAGTTTCAAAACCCTAAAAAATAGAAATTACACGAGATCTAAACTAGTACAACTCATTTTTGTTGTTTTATCTTTCACTGAATCTTCTAAGTTGCTTGTTGTTGAAGATTAGAACTCCGGATCTGCTAACTCAATTTCATTATCTCAGCACCACCAGTTTACAGCTTCAACTCCATTTTATGCAATACCAGACCACCAGCATCAATTGCATTACAAACCTTAGCAGCAGTAACTACCCTAACCACTTCAGTTTCATTGTAACATCCTTTCAACACCTTCTATAGCTTCTTGACCCCTGCTGCATCATTTTGTAGCAGCAACTCACACAGCTGCAATCAGCTATCAACTGCAACTGCATCAGTATATCTAACATCTTCTCAGCATATTCAGAGTATCACCACCAATTCCTTACAGGAAACAGTCTTGCTCACTCTACTTGAATTCCATAAAAGCCTCCAAGCTCAACTCATCTGAACTCAACCAACACAAGGAAAACACCACTCTCTTTTGTTTCAGACATAACCAATAATACCTCATTCTTCCAAAACTGCCAACTCCTTCAGTTGAACTCAGAACAACTTCATAACCATCTAGCTCATAGTAACATCACATCCATCACCCACCATCAGTTCACAGATCAACCTACAATACCATAACCTCAAATTCAGCTCACCTGCAATACCAACAGTAGCATCAATTTCTTTGCTCTGTAACTGCAATCATATAATTCGAGTAGAACCCATCTAATCAACAACAACTACACAGTTCAGTAACAAGCAAAATAATTATCAAAACCAAATCAAACAAAATATTGAAAGGAAACCAACTAAAATCATTATCAGTAAAGATTTGAAACAAAATCAGATAGAATATCGAAGATTAGATTGAGATTGATTGAATCAATATCAAAATCATAAGGAATGTGAACCAATTTAAAGATACAATCGGTTGTTTACCTTTTGATATAATCTTCATGTAGATTTTTCTTATCGATCTTCAAAATCGATTTTCATACTGAAACGGTGGTGATGGCCGAGGAGAGGATAGAAGAAAATAGAGATAGTTTCCAGATCTGAAATTGATTTTTTTTTATTTACTTTCCTTTTAAAACTGTACTCACCGTCGGCGGTGGTTGTGGAACTGGTGTTGGTTGTGGTGGCGAATGAGATGATGGTGGAGGGTTTCGAGTTAGGTTTACTCTGGATGTTAAAATCCATGGATAGAGAAAAGGATAAGAACCGACTGTTAAAAATGGAAGGGTAAATGTGGAAAGAATAAAAAACATTAATGGTCCCAAATGGGCCTGTAGACGGGGAGGGGTATATTTAGAACGCGCGATTGGGAGGATACTTAAACTAATTGGGGGATAGAGGGAAATGATAAAAACTGGATTTAAGTATCAAATCAGGGTCACCCCTTATCTAAGCATTTTACCTAATACCTAATCTACCCCTCACTAATCATGCTTAGTGCTTAATTATAATTAGTAAATTCATAAGATTATTTGATAAATGATTAGTGTGTATTTTTATTTGTATTTGGGTGAGTGAGGTGAGAGTAGAAAGAGGGGAAAAAATTGAAACAGAACTTTTTTTGGTAAAAATGGAGGAAGATTGTACAAGCACTCCCAATACTCAGGTAAAGGTGCCAATGTGAAAATTTGATTTTTTTCTTTGAATCCACTATTGTTGCAGCTGAAATAGCTCGGTGCAGGCATGGACGTAGTATGAATACAATGTCGGCGCAGCATTCCCAACGTTGTATTCAACCGAAAATCCATGCCGGCATTTGTTGGAAATTTTCATCAGTCCACTGCCGGCACAGTCAGTTAATTCTCGAGCATGCCTGTACTGCTAACGATATAATATGTTGCTTAAATTCCTTTGCCGGCACATGATGTAAAGTATCCATAAAATTGAATTTTTTTTTTCACTTGACTACCGGCATTGATATATTTCTATCGAGCATGCCGACATTTAGTTACGACGTTGAATGTTAGTTATCAAGAATGCCGACACCATTTTACGGCATGGTCTTCATCACTTCCGGCAATGTAAAAAATTTATTTCCGACATGGTCTTCATCACTACCGGCATGGTCTTCATCACTTACGGCATGGTCCTCAGCACTACCGGCATGGTCTTCATCAATTCCGGTATGGTCTTCATCACTTCGACATGGTCTTCATCACTATCGGCATGGTCTTCATCAATACCAGCATGGTCTTCATCACTACCGGCATTGTCCTCATCGCTTCCGAATGATAAAAAAAAATTGTTTTCAAGGTGAGGAGCCGGCAGAGAAGGAGAAGAGAATTTGAAAGAGAGTGGGGAAAATTTAGAATTTGAAAGGGAGTGGGGAAATTCTAATTTGAAAGGGAGTGGGAAAATGGGGATATGATTTTGTTTTTTGATTTTAAGTTTTTAGATTTTTATTTTGGGGGAAGGGTATTTTAGTATTTTCACCTCCAAAAACACTTCTTAGCAGACACTATTGGTTGGGGGAAGTAATTTATATCCCCCAATTAGTTTAAGTATCCCCCAATCGCGCGTTCTATATTTATTGTGTGATAATCGTATTTGTGAAGCGCATCAAAACAAGAGATATTTATTCAATTTCCACTTCATAATAAACTTCGAATACACGGTAAACGAGAATCACGTGAATAGAGTTCAATTTGTGCGCTTTTCAAGATAGGCCCAAATTTCTTTTCTCTTTATTTGGGCTTGCAAATTATGTCATGGATGAAGAAACATGTTTTGAGGCATACAAAACTATTTTTCCTATTTAGGTGAGTTTATAAGGGGTGTCCTAGCAGCGGATAAATTACTAAATTACCTTAATTATTTTAAATTAATTAAATATTCTTCACCTAAATTTAAAATATAAACCTAAATTATTCAATTTCCTAACCTAATTAATCATTAATTAAACCGTTATGATTTAATTTTTCGTTAGTGATTAATTGTTGATTAAAAAATCTTTGACCATTGAAAAAATCACAAGTATAAACGAGTCATGTGGAGCTTTGCGTCATCCCCACTATTAATTTTTTTATCCCTATCATATATAACGGGATCTTCACTTCCACTGGCAAAAACATTTAGCTTCAAATTCGCATATTGGAACCCGGATCTTTGTTCTTCGTTTTTTTTTTTTATATTTCAGAAGAACAATTCGCCTGATAATTACACATGAAAATGATAGCCGAATTTCACTTTGTTAAAAAACACACTTATTTCGGTTGTTCAATTTTTTATTCGAAACAAAATTCGTCTGTTACAGAGTGAAGTTCGGTTGAAAACTTGTCAGCCGAACCTATGTTTTTTGAAAATATAATTAGGTTCGGCTGACAAGTTATTAACCGAATCTCTAGGTATTCTTCATATACGAAGCACAACCTAGGTTCGACTGATCAATAGATCTAGGTTGTAAAAGTTCAATTTTTAACAAATTCAACTTATAAAAAGGACATTAAACCTTGTTTAGAAGAATACTTTTGTATTAAGTAGTTCAACAAATCTCAAAAGCTTAATTTCTTATTCTTCTTCTTTAACAAACCCTGAGCTAAAAAGAAAAAAAGAAAATGAAACTAAAACCATATAATCATTGACATTAACCACTTATCATTAACATTAACTATTAATCACTAATATTAAATTCTAATTATTATCATTAATACTAACGCAATAAGGGTATTATTGTCATGATAAAAATTTGATGGATAAGGGGTTATTGATTATATAATGACTATATTTTGTCATTACCTTATATGTCTCGAAATTTTTTGGTATGCCTCAAAATATGATTCCAGATGAAGAAAAGGGCATCCCATGGTAGACAATCGGCTACCTGTGTCGTGGGCTTCCTCCGGCCCTGGTCAACGGCAAGTGTTTGGGTGCGTGGATCAAATATGATCTACGAAGCTTGAGCAAGACATATTTCGAGCAAACTGCCTACATCAAAACAGCAAACACCACCCACGTTGAAAAATATTTACATAGATGTTTGATGAATGCGGGCAACACAATGCATGATTGTAGATCTCGAACATGCATGGTTGAAATGTTGCGCTAAAATCCTGCGGAAGCGATTTGCGCAGCTACACAATAATACTCCAAATATTGCAAAGAACACAAACTATAAATGAAAAGAGACAAGAGTTTAATGATGTTGAATCCTCGGGAAAAATAAGAAATTATATATTATCGTATGGGAGAAAAACATATAAACCCTGTAGAGAAAGAATATTTTTTTTTATGTAATTTTTCCAGATTGTTTACTAGGCTATTTATATACACATGGCTATGGTATAATACTTAACCTCCAAGAATAGGGTTCCTAGACTTTTGGAATAAGAAACCAATTAAGAGTTCTCAAACTCTTATCACCGGCTGATAGTGGCTTATCCAAAATCAACTCCACCCACTAGCTATCTTCTAGGATAGGTACACACGGTTTTGGAGTTCAACATGAATTAGAACTCTTCCAATAACCGTGTCCTATATCTTAGGCTTCCAACATGAAATTCATTATGTTTCAAGTTTGTAATGTGCATTATATTGAACAGAAGAAAAAAAAGTTTGTAACGTGCATTGCTTAACTGATTATGAGCTAATTAGCACGACTTAACATTATGGAATCCACGTTCATTTTAGGGAACCCCCAATACGACGGTTTCAGCTAATTTCCCTTTAACAGTGACTTGAGAAAGTCTAGCGGTTCAGATTTTGCAACCATTAACAATTTGAATATGAAATTCTACATGGCTACCATGTTTATGTAACTGCATGAAAATTACCAATCCAATATATACGGTAGGGAGAGTTAATATTTTTGAGGTCACTATACCATCACTCAAAAACTTTATCATCGTATTACACTAACTTCGATGGTACTTTGGTTAATTTCAAGAAAACGGTCGAACGAGCGAAGCTCTGAGTCTGTGTCAGTAGTGTAATATTAGGATGCTGAGTAGTTTTTAGACAAGATGAAGAAAGCCAGAAAGGTATGGCATTTGTGACGACTTACAGACCATGTGGAAATCATCGAAGTTACTGTTCTCCCATAGCGTCGGGGTTGTTGTACAACGTGGCCAGCTGTATATATCAACGGTGGTACTTGAAGATATATTAAATAAACCGAAAGGGTAAATTTGTCCTCTTATTAATGTGACGTGTGATTCATTTGTTGAGTTTTCCGTTGAGTGGTTTTTACGTTCACTAGTGGGGAAGAGGTTTGCATGCTCCTGGGCCGAATTAGAGCCGGCCAACTGACTCCGACTGGACCAGATTGGTGATGGTACCAACTCGGTCAATGTCTCGAACTAACTATGACAACAACAACAAAAACATAGAGATATTTTTCAATTTTTCACTTTTGTTATAGGGAGGGGGTTATATGATCAAAGGAGAGGGAAAATCGGACTCAACTCAGTAAAGGGAACCGAATCTAAAGTATCTGCTGAATCGGACAACTTTACCCTCTATAACCAGTAACCACACAGAAATATTACATGATTCTCGACAATAAAATCTCCAGTTCTTCCTCCCAACCCAACTCCAGCAGTAGAACAAACCCTATAAATATTTATCAAAGTCTTCTGAAAAATTTCAACCAAATTATCTTTAAGTGTTGTTCGAGGCGTATGTTGCAATTTGATAATCTTAATTCAGCGAAACCATCAGCGCTAACAATGAAGAACAAACATTACAATACTTGCCAAATCTTCAGAAAAAAATTCGACCAAATAGTCATCAGATGATGTTCAAGGGCTGTCTTTCCATGGTACATAACCTGCAATTCTTTTCATCATATCTTATAAGGCTATACTGTATAAATTTCTTAAGGCCTAATAATACACAGGGAAGAGTTTTTTAAGGAGGCCAGAGAGTTTCAAGTTTTAACAATCAGTACAAACTCGGGGGATATGCCAAAATCACGTTTACTTTTGGAAAAAGAGATACGAACTTATCACACTATCGATGGTGAACGAGAATCAAAAAAGGCCATGGAAACAAACCTTTCTCGTTCACTTTGGTGAGCGTGAAAACTGGATGACTCTTTTTCCAGAGTGAACGAGTACCAGTTGCAGGGTGCAACAAAAAAGAGAAACAACACTCTTTGTTGTTTCTTAATTAGCTCTTGGCAAGGCTTGTGATTTTTTTTTCTTTTTTTCTTTGTTGTTGGAGCTGTTTTTGGCTTCTTGTTGCATTGTCACGTGGCTTTTAGGTTTGTAGAATGAACTGAAGCAAGTGCATTTTCCACACCAGACTTCAAAATCAAGAAGATATTTTATATCTATTTCTGAAAGGTTTGTTGGTTAAGTCTCCCACACCCAGAGATGGGAAACAAATATTTGATAACATCACAAAGTTATCATATTTTGACTCTGTAATCAATCCAAAAATGCTTTGAGTGTGCAGTCATTAAACATATGATGACACTATAACACTTAGCTCATTTTCAAAGGATCGTCTCTCTTGATTAACTCTCCGTCCATTTGAATCTTTTAAGAGTATCATACATATTTTTTTCTTCCAAATCCTTGTCCATTTCGGTAGTCTTTTCCAGGGATTTTTGTTTTCTCGTCCACACAAATTGAAGGGAAATCAGGTTTCCTCTACTCCCTGGGTAAATTAAAATCTCTCTTATTTCTAAATTTCGACTAAATGATTCAGGCAAGAAGTTTTTCTATATATTGATTTGTATAGCCATTTCAAGAATATTTGTAAAGTGTTTTGCACAAATTTACAAAAGAAAAATATGCTTATAACATCTAGCATTCCATACGATTGTACCACATTCCTTCTTTCCCTTTGTGGTGGTCCTTGACAAATGGTACCTCATTTAGCATTGTAACCAAGGTCCTTGAGTAGAACCACCTAAGACGTCCTTATTCTTTGCTGGTTTGCATAAAATCACAAAACTATGCGTTTTATCAACACCCATGGACGATGTTAATTTGTATTTCTTTTCCCAGATCCAAATTAAGTGTAACATTATAAGACTAAACAACCAAAACTGGAAGAAGAAAACGGACATTCAAACTTTATATTTCACTATAATTAAAATGGCAGTGAAATGTGTTGTTTCACCAGCACTCATTTGGTAGTGAAATGTTTCATTTCACCATCACCTATGTGGTAGAGAAATCTGGAATTCACTTTTCTTACTGTGAACGTGAATGCTTTACTTCTCTTCTCCTGGTACGAACGAGCAAGGTTTTATAGACTGGATTTTTCTTTTGATAAAGATACATAAAAACAAGAGATAATCATGATTTAATCATTTGGGTACCTGGAAAAATTTCTTTTCCAGCAAACTCCAGGTTGATGACATAAAAAAAGCGTAAATGAAATCGTGGTTTAGGGTTTATAATCTTTTGTTTTGAAACGGGTTCTGTGTGAGGGTATTTTTGTCCGGCTCATAAGAAAGTACTGAACAGGTTGTATTGAGTGAGTTGAGTATGAGTTTCCCACTCCCTTGATCTAAAAACGCCCTCCCTATAACAAAAGTGATATTTTTCGGGGTCGTGACAACTAACAGTGATAGTTGTCCGCCGTGTGAAGGAATTGGGGTCGAAGTGATTTGATTGAGCTTTGGAAAAATGAAAATACACACAGTAAATTATTTGGGTAAATCGTCCGATCCTTTACTGTCTAACTGATTCGATAAATCTCTAATTCGTTGGTGGGTTTCCGTTGATACTCCCTTACTGTTATTGGTTTCACAAACTTGTTCGGACTCGCCAGGGAGAGGTGTAAATTGGGACGTGCTAGCACGTTTATGGCACAACACAACACGTTAAAATTCGAGCGCAACACGACACATCACGTGATCGGTCCAGCACGGGCACATCACGTTTGTTTAATGTGTTGTGTTGTGCCAGACAAATAGGCACATCAACATGGCACATCACGCGGCACAGCACGACACGCGAAGAAAGCACGCCACGTCATGCGTAAAATACTAGTACATAATACATCACATTTGATGCATATTTCACAAAAAAATCAATATTTTAGCCAAATTTTGACATTTTATTTTCGTTATGCTAATTTATTTCTGTAATAATACATGTACTGACTAAAATATCTCAAAAATATTTATTTTGGAAAACATAAAATAAGTGTGCTAGCACAACACAACACGGCACAACACGTTTATTTTTCTGGCACAACACAATACAACACCTCTGAATCTCTGGCACATCCCAGTACAACACGCAACACGCTAAGCACGTGACTTCGTGGGTTGGGCTGTGTCGGGCCGGCACGTTTAAACCTCTATCGCCAGGCATCCACTAGGTGCTAAAAATGACAAATATTATAAACATGATGAATTCTTGTATGATGAGAGTAAGGCCAAGCACTATGGTGCAGGGCTTCCCTTCCCTATCCCTCAAATAAAAGGAAGGGATACATGTCACAAGGCAATTCCATTATGGTGCCCTTTTATTCGTTCCTTAATGATACGGAAACTCAGTTTCCGTGTGAATAGTGCTATACGGAAACTGAGTTTCCGTATTATTTTTCCCCAAAAAATTTCTCGTTGGAATATATTTGTTTAGGTAAAGAAAGATAATTTAGAGTAAAAAAAGGAGATATAATAGGTAAAAATTAGATATTATAGGTAAAAAAAAGTTTTAGTAAAAAAAAGAGTGAAAAAAGAAAGTTTTAGGGTAAAACTAAAAAACCAAATACGGAAACTCAGTTACTGTCAAATATGCTATGGAAACTGAGTATCCGTCTCATTTTCCTGATACCCGGATCAGATGCAATCCACCTAGTACGGAAGGGAATGGATTTCCCAACTTTTGTAGGGATATAGGAAATCATAGTAGTTGCCAATTTGGATTTTCCCCTACAAATGGGGATAGGGAAGGGAAATGGGGCACCAACGTGCTTGACCTAAACCAGATCAGATGTAGAAATCTCATTACACAGCAAACATGACTAGATCTAACTGTTGTTTTTAAGCATACTAGTTTATCACCCGTGCGATGCACGGGCTTGTATCTCGCTTACAAAATATTGGATTAGTATTTTAAAATTTATTTCATCAAAAACTAATAAAAATTTAATAATCTCTGACCTTCAAAACTAATAAAACATTTAGCAAACTAATTGAAAACCATGCATTAAAAAATAATAATTAGAAAGTTGTGAGGTTGACCGTGCAACTTCAAATTTTTTCATTATAATTTATACCAATTTTACAAATTGATAAAAAGTTATTATATGCTAGTTTTTCTCCAAATTTTAAAATATATATTTTGGGTTTCCAGAGTTCATGTTTTCGTTTTTTATTTACCGTGTCTCTCTTGGTGCACCCAATTATTATACGTCGTTATTAAAAACAGAAAATATAAACTTGATCATTAACTTATTTTTTTTTCTTTGCTTACATTTCCATGTTATCGTATGATTTCGTTGGTATTGCATTATATTCATCAAGTAGGGATTTCTTCTGTGTCTTCAGTGGTCTTTTGTCAAGTTATGGTATTTACAACGGAACAACGTGTTTTGATCACGGGATCTATGTTGTATAATTTTATATTTCGCTTTGAAAATACATATATTGTACCATGAACGGGAAATATGGTTTATGAATTTAGAATTAAGTCCAATTTATTTAAATGATATTTTCTTACTGACGTTTTCAGCAAAATCTGTTCACGTATATCGGCAATCTTCAACGGAGGCAGTAAAACATAAAGATATCCCTGGATATGTTCTTCTATATTCTCTTACCGACATTTTATTTCCTAAGTGAGAGGCAGACCCATCAGTATCACTAAATAGGCACATCAGCAAGGCACAACATGTGGCACGTGTTAGCACGTGACACAACACATCACGCGAAGAAAGCACGCCACGTCATGCGTAAAATACTACACAATACATCACATTTGATGCATATTTCACAAAAGAATCATTGTTTTAGCCAATTTTTGACATTTTATTCTCGTTATGTTAATTTATTTCTATAATAATACATGTACTAACTAAAATATCTCAGAAAAATTTATTCTGGAAACATAAAATAAGTGTGCTAACACAGCACGACACTACATGTTTATTTTTCTGGCACAACACAACACGCCATTTATCCCAACACAGCACGTCTGAATCGCTGGCACAGCCTAGCACAACACGCAGCACGCTAAGCACGTGACTTCGTGGGATGGGCTGTGTCGGGACGGCACGTTTTACACCTCTACACAAACATATAAAATCTTGGATCTGAACCAAATTGGATTCCACAAGTTCTCTTGATTCTCGCTGCTCCGATATACACTCTTCCTTGATCCAGAGTTAGAGTTAAGTAGCTCCAACCTCCTACTTGTTCAACTGATTTACTCGAGGATTTTCCTGTTACATACATGTTATTATATCAACAAAAATATTTTTTGTTCCCACGAAGTTGAAATATAAAAGCAGGATCGTATTAGGCGATGCTCAAGAGATCATAAATATATGCGCACCAGTTGAATCTGCATTTTTTTGGAGAAAAAAAAGTACTCGAACGTTCAATATAATTTGACTTTTCCATCCATCATCCCGTCAAAGAAACATTCCATGCACACAAAACCGAAGTATTTCCAAATACTTTAAAATAAATCTATTAAGAAAATAATTATGCATCTAAATTCGCAAAAAAAGCGTTTCATCCACCCATAGGTTTTTCCAGCTGGTTTTTCCAGCTAAAGTAGATATTCGCCAAATGAATTATCATCTAATTTACAAAGTTTTCTCATCCCCATATGCTTATTTCTACCTATTCACATGTATATATTATTAACTTAATTTACAAAGTTTCCATCTTCGTTTCCATCTATTTCCCATAACTTAAGTTTCTCATCTCCACACCCTAGTTTCTGTCTCATTCATATCCCATATACGAATATAAAACCTCAGATCAAGCATGAAGGATATTAAAAGGGAGAAACAAACTACTGGATTTGATCGCATGCACCACGCAAAATAACCCTGGTAATCACCAGCAAGCTACTCTAAGTCCACCCCAGACTTACATGCTTTTTTATGCTGTAATGAAAACCGAGAATAATTAACTTGAAATTTTAAGCTATAGATATAAGTACTTATCTCGAATCACCATCATTTGCCTAGTATTTCTAGCCAAGTACTCACATATAAGCATAAGCACAACCAACTGCATGTATATGAAGGTATAACCCCAGAATCCGGATCAAATATTCTAGTATCCCTAATCCAGGATCCCAAGTATCCTAATAGTAGAGGTTACATTCAGGCATTTATCTCATGCAAGCTCGACTCAAAAGCGAGCTATCACATATGCCCGGGATGAAGTAAACACCTGAGGCAACTTCATGCAGAGAGAAGTTCGAGGATAAAGAAAACAAAAACAACATAAATTTATTGCTAATTACAGATTTATTCTTAACATTTACATTTTCTAGGAAAGGTAGTTGTTTCTCATTAAGCAATAAACTAAGTAAAGAGAGAAGTGCAGTACATATTTTTTTTCTTTATAAAAGAATATTCAAGAGAAGTCCAATAAGGTTGAATCTGAAGTAACCACTCTTTTTGGTTCCTCGGCATGTTAATCTTTTTTTTTTGTTGAAGAACACTTCATATTACAACAGTTTGAAGTGAGGTAGTGGTGATTAGTTTTAATTTCAGTTTTAATAAGAACTTGTTACCCCCTCTTAGCAACAACCTTCAGACCACAGACTATAAACAACCAGACTATAAACCGTCGTCTGGAGAGAAAAAAGCCAATTATGTTCAAGCAACTTAATCATGAAGGCAGTCGAATGGAAAAAGAAAAAAAATGCGATGCCACAAAATATAGGTGAAAATAAAATATTCAATAGCATTACATGATGTTATGTTATGCCTTGACCGAGGGAACAGAAAAATCTGATTATCCAAGTACATCCAGTGATAATAAGTTAATCATATACTTAGAGATCAAGTCTATTTACTTTAATGATGGTTTGTTTGGTACTCCAGTAATTACCAAGGATGAGTTGAGCAAGATGCATAAATGCCCTACAAGAACTCTCGGCATTGTGTAAAAAAATCTTCATGAGTATCATATTCCCTGCATAGAAACTGAAAACCAAAAACCCATATATATGCAACGGATGTGAGTTTTTGTGAACAAAAGAGATGCTGCCTGTAAATGAGCATCCACAAAGATTTGGAATTTGCGAAGACTATTTTTAGTGTTAATCGTACGTTTTCCTGGATACCTGCAAAACAAAGAATACGTGCAAAACAAACAACTACATAAATCACTAACCAAAACCCCAATCAATAACAGTAAGAAAGGAAGAAAAAAAAACTAGAAGAAAAAAGCAACATGCAAACGATAGTTTGGATTTTGCGCGAATGTCTTTTCCAGAGAGATACATGTAAAGCTTACCTAAAATCATTGGAGTAAGAACACCATCACTATCTTAATGATAGTTTATGAAATAGTTTGTCCTCTGCTCGAATGTCGTTTCCAGAGAGATACATGCTAAAGCTTACCTGAAATCATCGGAGTAAGAACGCCATCTTAATGATAGTTTATGAATATGATGCATCAACGTTTACTCAATCTCCGTTATTGTATTTGAAACACTAAGAAATATTGTTATGAAATACATTAAGATATGAAAAGAGAATGAGCTTTATCGAAATTCCTCCACACGCCACGACCACGACTGGGAATGCAAAAAAAAAAATTTGGATGCGTTTCATATCAGACAATAAAACCCTAAAACAGAAGGGAAAAAAACGTTAGAAGAGAGTAGCATATCAGACAACAAAACCGCAAAACAGAAGGGGAAAAGAAAACATTATAAGAGAGTAGCGGCACCGTAACGCTGGAATTTGGATTTTGCTCGAGTGTTTTATATAGAGATTCACCAAGTCTAATAATTCCACTAAAAAAAATCATTTTGGAAATAACACAATAAATATCTCAAATTTGACATAATTTCTACAAATTTGGACAACCATATTTATTTGTCGCAAAAGTTTCCCTTCGAGATATTTTATTCTTTAAATATTATCATTTTATCATTTTATTTTTTAAATATTATTATTTCTTTTTCAGACTATTTTCTATACCATTTTATTTTATTTTATTTGTCAATAATAAAAATAAAAACAACAAAACTGTAGAGAAAAAAGAATTAAAAATCAAAAGGAAAGCGAAAAAATTACCTAAGCTGATTTCCAAAGAGAAAAGTAGCATCGGTTGGCATGCACTACTTTGAATACCTACGAAATGAACGGCAATGCCTGTCCATACAAAAATATACAAATCATGAAATATACCTTGAATCAGTATTCGTGATCATCACATATTTTGATCTATTGTCAATATAGCGAGAAGAGGTACACCAGCAGCTTTGCAGATCAAGAATTACCATTATGTTGCTAAAAAACAAAGAATTAAAAAAACAATACCCTAGGAGATACAAACATTACGAAAACGAAACAATGAAACCTAAAATTTGTTGCGTACTTTATATAGAGAGCGTTCAATCCCAAGATTTCCTAGACAAAAAAAATCTCGGTTTAAGAAAAATATCCCTACTTTAGGAAATAACACTCTAAAATTTAGGAAACTTTCATAATTTTGGATAGTTACAATATTCCCATTTCACCATAATTAGTGGTTGTAAATATTTTTGTATCAAAATATATACTTACATATCAACACATGACAAAAACGAATTTATTTAAATTATCTTAGATGTATTTTATTTCTAACTAAGGTTGCAAATATTTTTGTATAGAAAATATATTACATATCAAAAGATAACAAAATAATAAATTGCTTTATTTTATTTTAGAATGTTTTTATTTTTGGTTACGTCATGAACAAATTAAGAAAAGTAATATGAAAGTGAGGTTTATTATTTTGTTATTGTTTTGATTTTTGTATGCTACATTTCAATTTTTGCTTTAATATCTCAATTTTTGCTTCAATCTTTTGTTTCAGAGCCTAACAATTGTTTAATTTTTACATTTAGACAGGATCACTAAAAAATTTATTTGTAAGAAAGACACAACATCGGATTCAAAGGTTAGTACCCACAACCAATTTGATCAATTTTATTTTTTCTTATTTTTCATGGAAGTGTAATCCTATTCTCTGGTTTTAATAAATTAAGAAAAGAATGATTCTCAAAACTGTAACCGACAATGGACTTTGGACTTTTTTAATATTCTTGTATTCATTAATTATGTGATTGATTTAATTTTTATCTTTACGATGAAATCGTGAATGTGTGATCTTTTTGATTGAATGTATTTTTGATAATATTGTATTTTCGAGATAATTGCTTTAGGAAACAAAAAAAATACGTTTTCCATTTCAAAAAATCTTGTGGGATCAGAAAATATATTCCACCTTTCCCATTATGCCATGTCAAATAATTTTTCTTTAAAAGAATTTGGTGGGGCAAGAATCAACCAGAAGCTCCGATTAACCATGTCGCTCGAAAAAACTCTATTTTTATATAGAAAATTAGTATATTTGTAATCAATGGCTGGAAAGTATGTCACGTGATTCTAGGATGGTGAATGCAAGTAGGTACCACTACTACATTGCTTTTGAGTAACATTTAAGAAGATAAAGATTTCAAGGTAAGAGCAACCGGGAAGTTAGTAATAAGGGGTTAGTGGGTGTGAGCTGGAATCAGAGAAGTTATCATGTGAACTAGGAGACAAAACCATGAGATTTGAGATAAGAGACCAAAGTTGTGTGTGATAGACGCATTTATATGTCTAATATAGCTCATTTGTATATATTGTTAGTACTCGATATTGTACTTATTTGGTTATTTTATGTATTTGTAGGTGTTTTTGGAAAATAATTTCTTGCGGCGAATTTGGCTAAAAATGTGGTATTTGGACCTCCGTTGATAACGTACCGGAAGAGCCTCAGAAGTGTACCGGAAGTATCCCAGAAATACCCCGGAGGAACCCCGAAAAAAGTGCGGAAAATGCCCCAGAGGACACTTGCTATACGGACCCTTGATTTTGGATAAGGGGTAACCTAATTACTAAGGGGTGACCCATTTCCAGGCAGCTGCTAAAGGGACACCAGAACTGGATAGGGGGAGATCACATTTCTTCACGTTTTCAAATTAATGTTTTGGCGGGAAACTTCATGCATGTTTACTGGCAGAGTTGGATTCGATTAATGGACGGTTTCTAAAGAGATTCAACCCCTAAAATCAGTTGGGCTGGATGTGAATGGACTAAACAGAGATGGTACATGTGTTTTGATCGATCAGATTGGGCTGGAATAGCCGGGAGAAGAAATCAGAGTCCAAATAGGACACGTATGGTTCTGTTTACGTTTCAAAGATTTTTTGAGGAGATTCTGGGAGAGTTTTACGCTAAAGAAAACTCTACTTGGTCATGTTAAAGTCTTGGGAGAGTTTTGGGGCAATAGAATAGCTCATAAACGCGTACAGGGAGATCAGAGAGAGATATTCTCTCAACAGCGCAGAGAAGAAAAAAGAAAAGAAAAAGTCGGATTCAGTAGAGATTTTTGGGGATTAAAAGACTATATAAGAGTTGGTTCAAGTCATAGAAGGGTTAGAAACCCTTAGGAGAGAATTGGGAGTAGAGGATAGACGAGAATAAGAAGTTACAGGAGATATTGCTGCTGCTGCTGCCATTGAAGATCCTGAAGAACACGAAGAACAGACTCGCATAGTCAGTCGTTCTTTAGCAGTCTTAAATAACAACACCAGTGTCGTTCTTTTACAGCAGTAATGGCCTACCGTTTACAGCAGTCTTAAAAGCACTTACCCCTTTGTAACAGTGGCGCTGTAACACCACTACAGCGTTGCAAATTTCTGTTTCATCTTATATTCATCAATAAAAACACCTATTTTAGCCATGAATTCATCTTGTGAGTGTGTCTTTGGGATGAGGAGCTAAACCCATTAGCCAAGGCGACGGAGGAAGCCATTGTTCCACATTAATTGGTATAATTCTAATTTTACTATTTATTTGCAAATTATTATTTGATTATTTGCATGGGATTGAATTGAAATATTAGTTCTTATTGAATAGTTGTGAATTAATTTGATGAAGCATGCTGGGTTTTAAATACTTTTGATGTTTTATACTCTTTGATTACAACTATTACTTCAAGAATATATTTGAGGCAAATATTAGAATTATTTTTAAAGATAAAATTGCATGAATATTATTTAGAGTTTACTATTTATTTGGTCAATGGTGGAATCCTAGTCTTGGTATGTTTTTCTCCAAAACTTTGAATTATTTTATTTAGTTGCCTGTTTAATTTAAATCTATAAAAATTGTTTTCTTCACAAGTCTGAAAAGACCCAGTTTTTACCACTACTACAATCACTATTTGAAAACCATCAAATTTTTGGCGCCGCCGACGCAGATTTGTGTTTAGGTAGCATTTTTTTTAGATTTTTTTTTTTATTATTATTCTTGTTCTTCTTTACGTTTTTGGTTTTTTTTTGTTTCCTTGCAGATTTTTGAAGTTGGAGCGAGAGATAAATTTGCCAAAGCTTGTGGTGATTTACTTAAAGTTTGGGAGTGAAAACCAAAG